>NW_028149013.1:7500-242500 GCF_946808225.1 Silurus aristotelis
ATGAACATTTACCGTGGTGAATAAAGTGTGATAAAAGTTGAACTGGAATAGCAGGAAAGGCATAGAAGCAAACAAACACGCTGACAAGCAAAAATAAATTGGCAATTTCGAAGCAAGAATCTCGCTTACGGCCATACCACTCTAAGAACGCTCGATCTCGTCTGATCTCGAAAGCTAAGCAGTGTCGGGCCTGGTTAGTACTTGGATGGGAGACCGCCTGGGAATACCAGTTGCTGTAAGCTTAAATTTTTTTTTCTTTGCTTTCATGCTTCATTTAAGGATGAACATTTACCGTGGTGGATAAAGTGTGATAAAAGTTGAACTGGAATAGCAGGAAAGGCATATAAGCAAACAAACACGCTGACAAGCAAAACTAAATTGGCAATTTGGAACAGCGAATCTCGCTTACGGCCATACCACTCTGAGAACGCTCGATCTCGTCTGATCTCGGAAGCTAAGCAGCGTCGGGCCTGGTTAGTACTTGGATGGGAGACCGCCTGGGAATACCAGGTGCTGTAAGCTTTAATTTTTTTTTCTTTGCTTTCAGGCTTAATTTAAGGACGAACATTTACCGTTGTGGATAAAGTGTGATAAAAGTTGAACTGAAATAGCAGGAAAGGCATATGAGCAAACAAACACGCTGACAAGCAAAAATAAATTGGCAATTTGGAACAGCGAATCTCGCTTACGGCCATACCACTCTGAGAACGCTCGATCTCGTCTGATCTCGGAAGCTAAGCAGGGTCGGGCCTGGTTAGTACTTGGATGGGAGACCGCCTGGGAATACCAGGTGCTGTAAGCTTTAATTTTTTTTTCTTTGCTTTCATGCTTAATTTAAGGATGAACATTTACCGTGGTGGATAAAGTGTGATAAAAGTTGAACTGGAATAGCAGGAAAGGCATATAAGCAAACAAACACGCTGACAAGCAAAAATAAATTGGCAATTTCGAAGCACGAATCTCGCTTACGGCCATACCACTCTGAGAACGCTCGATCTCGTCTGATCTCGGAAGCTAAGCAGCGTCGGGCCTGGTTAGTACTTGGATGGGAGACCGCCTGGGAATACCAGTTGCTGTAAGCTTAAATTTTTTTTCTTTGCTTTCATGCTTAATTTAAGGATGAACATTTACCGTGGTGGATAAAGTGTGATAAAAGTTGAACTGGAATAGCAGGAAAGGCATATAAGCAAACAAACACGCTGACAAGCAAAACTAAATTGGCAATTTGGAACAGCGAATCTCGCTTACGGCCATACCACTCTGAGAACGCTCGATCTCGTCTGATCTCGAAAGCTAAGCAGGGTCGGGCCTGGTTAGTACTTGGATGGGAGACCGCCTGGGAATACCAGGTGCTGTAAGCTTTATTCTTTTTTTTCTTTGCTTTCATGCTTAATTTAAGGACGAACATTTACCGTGGTGAAAAAAGTGTGATAAAAGTTGAACTGGAATAGCAGGAAAGGCATATGAGCAAACAAACACACTGACAAGCAAAAATAAATTGGCAATTTGGAACAGCGAATCTCGCTTACGGCCATACCACTCTGAGAACGCTCGATCTCGTCTGATCTTGAAAGCTAAGCAGGGTCGGGCCTGGTTAGTACTTGGATGGGAGACCGCCTGGGAATACCAGGTGCTGTAAGCTTTAATTTTTTTTTTCTTTGCTTTCATGCTTAATTTAAGGACGAACATTTACCGTTGTGGATAAAGTGTGATAAAAGTTGAACTGGAATAGCAGGAAAGGCATAGAAGCAAACAAACACGCTGACAAGCAAAAATAAATTGGCAATTTCGAAGCACGAATCTCGCTTACGGCCATACCACTCTGAGAACGCTCGATCTCGTCTGATCTCGGAAGCTAAGCAGCGTCGGGCCTGGTTAGTACTTGGATGGGAGACCGCCTGGGAATACCAGGTGCTGTAAGCTTTAATTTTTTTTTCTTTGCTTTCAGGCTTAATTTAAGGACGAACATTTACCGTTGTGGATAAAGTGTGATAAAAGTTGAACTGAAATAGCAGGAAAGGCATATAAGCAAACAAACACGCTGCCAAGCAAAAATAAATAGGCAATTTGGAACAGGGAATCTCGCTTACGGCCATACCACTCTGAGAACGCTCGATCTCGTCTGATCTCGGAAGCTAAGCAGGGTCGGGCCTGGTTAGTACTTGGATGGGAGACCGCCTGGGAATACCAGGTGCTGTGAGCTTTAATTTTTTTTTCTTTGCTTTCATGCTTAATTTAAGGATGAACATTTACCGTGGTGGATAAAGTGTGATAAAAGTTGAACTGGAATAGCAGGAAAGGCATATAAGCAAACAAACACGCTGACAAGCAAAAATAAATTGGCAATTTCGAAGCACGAATCTCGCTTACGGCCATACCACTCTGAGAACGCTCGATCTCGTCTGATCTCGGAAGCTAAGCAGCGTCGGGCCTGGTTAGTACTTGGATGGGAGACCGCCTGGGAATACCAGTTGCTGTAAGCTTAAATTTTTTTTCTTTGCTTTCATGCTTAATTTAAGGATGAACATTTACCGTGGTGGATAAAGTGTGATAAAAGTTGAACTGGAATAGCAGGAAAGGCATATAAGCAAACAAACACGCTGACAAGCAAAACTAAATTGGCAATTTGGAACAGCGAATCTCGCTTACGGCCATACCACTCTGAGAACGCTCGATCTCGTCTGATCTCGAAAGCTAAGCAGGGTCGGGCCTGGTTAGTACTTGGATGGGAGACCGCCTGGGAATACCAGGTGCTGTAAGCTTTAATTTTTTTTTCTTTGCTTTCAGGCTTAATTTAAGGACGAACATTTACCGTTGTGGATAAAGTGTGATAAAAGTTGAACTGGAATAGCAGGAAAGGCATATAAGCAAACAAACACGCTGACAAGCAAAACTAAATTGGCAATTTGGAACAGCGAATCTCGCTTACGGCCATACCACTCTGAGAACACTCGATCTCGTCTGATCTCGAAAGCTAAGCAGGGTCGGGCCTGGTTAGTACTTGGATGGGAGACCGCCTGGGAATACCAGGTGCTGTAAGCTTTAATTTTTTTTTCTTTGCTTTCAGGCTTAATTTAAGGACGAACATTTACCGTTGTGGATAAAGTGTGATAAAAGTTGAACTGGAATAGCAGGAAAGGCATATAAGCAAACAAACACGCTGACAAGCAAAAATAAATAGGCAATTTGGAACAGCGAATCTCGCTTACGGCCATACCACTCTGAGAAAGCTTGATCTCGTCTGATCTCGAAAGCTAAGCAGGGTGGGGCCTGGTTAGTACTTGGCTGGGAGACCGCCTGGGAATACCAGTTGCTGTAAGCTTAAATTTTTTTTTCTTTGCTTTCATGCTTAATTTAAGGATGAACATTTACCGTGGTGAATAAAGTTTGATAAAAGTTGAACTGGAATAGCAGGAAAGGCATATAAGCAAACAAACACGCTGACAAGCAAAAATAAATTGGCAATTTCGAAGCACGAATCTCGCTTACGGCCATACCACTCTGAGAACGCTCGATCTCGTCTGATCTCGGAAGCTAAGCAGCGTCGGGCCTGGTTAGTACTTGGATGGGAGACCTCCTGGGAATACCAGGTGCTGTAAGCTTAAATTTTTTTTTCTTTGCTTTCAGGCTTAATTTAAGGACGAACATTTACCGTTGTGGATAAAGTGTGATAAAAGTTGAACTGAAATAGCAGGAAAGGCATATAAGCAAACAAACACGCTGCCAAGCAAAAATAAATAGGCAATTTGGAACAGGGAATCTCGCTTACGGCCATACCACTCTGAGAACGCTCGATCTCGTCTGATCTCGGAAGCTAAGCAGGGTCGGGCCTGGTTAGTACTTGGATGGGAGACCGCCTGGGAATACCAGGTGCTGTGAGCTTTAATTTTTTTTTCTTTGCTTTCATGCTTAATTTAAGGATGAACATTTACCGTGGTGGATAAAGTGTGATAAAAGTTGAACTGGAATAGCAGGAAAGGCATATAAGCAAACAAACACGCTGACAAGCAAAAATAAATTGGCAATTTCGAAGCACGAATCTCGCTTACGGCCATACCACTCTGAGAACGCTCGATCTCGTCTGATCTCGGAAGCTAAGCAGCGTCGGGCCTGGTTAGTACTTGGATGGGAGACCGCCTGGGAATACCAGTTGCTGTAAGCTTAAATTTTTTTTCTTTGCTTTCATGCTTAATTTAAGGATGAACATTTACCGTGGTGGATAAAGTGTGATAAAAGTTGAACTGGAATAGCAGGAAAGGCATATAAGCAAACAAACACGCTGACAAGCAAAACTAAATTGGCAATTTGGAACAGCGAATCTCGCTTACGGCCATACCACTCTGAGAACGCTCGATCTCGTCTGATCTCGAAAGCTAAGCAGGGTCGGGCCTGGTTAGTACTTGGATGGGAGACCGCCTGGGAATACCAGGTGCTGTAAGCTTTATTCTTTTTTTTCTTTGCTTTCATGCTTAATTTAAGGACGAACATTTACCGTGGTGAAAAAAGTGTGATAAAAGTTGAACTGGAATAGCAGGAAAGGCATATGAGCAAACAAACACACTGACAAGCAAAAATAAATTGGCAATTTGGAACAGCGAATCTCGCTTACGGCCATACCACTCTGAGAACGCTCGATCTCGTCTGATCTTGAAAGCTAAGCAGGGTCGGGCCTGGTTAGTACTTGGATGGGAGACCGCCTGGGAATACCAGGTGCTGTAAGCTTTAATTTTTTTTTTCTTTGCTTTCATGCTTAATTTAAGGACGAACATTTACCGTTGTGGATAAAGTGTGATAAAAGTTGAACTGGAATAGCAGGAAAGGCATAAAAGCAAACAAACACGCTTCCAAGCAAAAATAAATAGGCAATTTGGAACAGCGAATCTCGCTTACGGCCATACCACTCTGAGAAAGCTTCATCTCGTCTGATCTCGAAAGCTAAGCAGGGTCGGGCCTGGTTAGTACTTGGATGGGAGACCGCCTGGGAAAACCAGGTGCTGTAAGCTTAAATTTTTTTTTCTTTGCTTTCATGCTTAATTTAAGGATGAACATTTACCGTGGTGAATAAAGTGTGATAAAAGTTGAACTGGAATAGCAGGAAAGGCATAGAAGCAAACAAACACGCTGACAAGCAAAAATAAATTGGCAATTTCGAAGCACGAATCTCGCTTACGGCCATACCACTCTAAGAACGCTCTATCTCGTCTGATCTCGAAAGCTAAGCAGTGTCGGGCCTGGTCAGTACTTGGATGGGAGACCGCCTGGGAATACCAGTTGCTGTAAGCTTAAATTTTTTTTTCTTTGCTTTCATGCTTCATTTAAGGATGAACATTTACCGTGGTGGATAAAGTGTGATAAAAGTTGAACTGGAATAGCAGGAAAGGCATATAAGCAAACAAACACGCTGACAAGCAAAACTAAATTGGCAATTTGGAACAGCGAATCTCGCTTACGGCCATACCACTCTGAGAACGCTCGATCTCGTCTGATCTCGGAAGCTAAGCAGGGTCGGGCCTGGTTAGTACTTGGATGGGAGACCGCCTGGGAATACCAGGTGCTGTAAGCTTTAATTTTTTTTTCTTTGCTTTCAGGCTTAATTTAAGGACGAACATTTACCGTTGTGGATAAAGTGTGATAAAAGTTGAACTGGAATAGCAGGAAAGGCATATAAGCAAACAAACACGCTGACAAGCAAAAATAAATAGGCAATTTGGAACAGCGAATCTCGCTTACGGCCATACCACTCTGAGAAAGCTTGATCTCGTCTGATCTCGAAAGCTAAGCAGGGTGGGGCCTGGTTAGTACTTGGCTGGGAGACCGCCTGGGAATACCAGTTGCTGTAAGCTTAAATTTTTTTTTCTTTGCTTTCATGCTTAATTTAAGGATGAACATTTACCGTGGTGAATAAAGTTTGATAAAAGTTGAACTGGAATAGCAAGAAAGGCATATAAGCAAACAAACACGCTGACAAGCAAAAATAAATTGGCAATTTCGAAGCACGAATCTCGCTTACGGCCATACCACTCTGAGAACGCTCGATCTCGTCTGATCTCGGAAGCTAAGCAGGGTCGGGCCTGGTTAGTACTTGGATGGGAGACCGCCTGGGAATACCAGGTGCTGTGAGCTTTAATTTTTTTTTCTTTGCTTTCATGCTTAATTTAAGGATGAACATTTACCGTGGTGGATAAAGTGTGATAAAAGTTGAACTGGAATAGCAGGAAAGGCATATAAGCAAACAAACACGCTGACAAGCAAAAATAAATTGGCAATTTCGAAGCACGAATCTCGCTTACGGCCATACCACTCTGAGAACGCTCGATCTCGTCTGATCTCGGAAGCTAAGCAGCGTCGGGCCTGGTTAGTACTTGGATGGGAGACCGCCTGGGAATACCAGTTGCTGTAAGCTTAAATTTTTTTTCTTTGCTTTCATGCTTAATTTAAGGATGAACATTTACCGTGGTGGATAAAGTGTGATAAAAGTTGAACTGGAATAGCAGGAAAGGCATGTAAGCAAACAAACACGCTGACAAGCAAAACTAAATTGGCAATTTGGAACAGCGAATCTCGCTTACGGCCATACCACTCTGAGAACGCTCGATCTCGTCTGATCTCGAAAGCTAAGCAGGGTCGGGCCTGGTTAGTACTTGGATGGGAGACCGCCTGGGAATACCAGGTGCTGTAAGCTTTATTCTTTTTTTTCTTTGCTTTCATGCTTAATTTAAGGACGAACATTTACCGTTGTGGATAAAGTGTGATAAAAGTTGAACTGGAATAGCAGGAAAGGCATAAAAGCAAACAAACACGCTTCCAAACAAAAATAAATAGGCAATTTGGAACAGCGAATCTCGCTTACGGCCATACCACTCTGAGAAAGCTTCATCTCGTCTGATCTCGAAAGCTAAGCAGGGTCGGGCCTGGTTAGTACTTGGATGGGAGACCGCCTGGGAAAACCAGGTGCTGTAAGCTTTAATTTTTTTTTCTTTGCTTTCATGCTTAATTTAAGGATGAACATTTACCGTGGTGAATAAAGTGTGATAAAAGTTGAACTGGAATAGCAGGAAAGGCATAGAAGCAAACAAACACGCTGACAAGCAAAAATAAATTGGCAATTTCGAAGCAAGAATCTCGCTTACGGCCATACCACTCTAAGAACGCTCGATCTCGTCTGATCTCGAAAGCTAAGCAGTGTCGGGCCTGGTTAGTACTTGGATGGGAGACCGCCTGGGAATACCAGTTGCTGTAAGCTTAAATTTTTTTTTCTTTGCTTTCATGCTTCATTTAAGGATGAACATTTACCGTGGTGGATAAAGTGTGATAAAAGTTGAACTGGAATAGCAGGAAAGGCATATAAGCAAACAAACACGCTGACAAGCAAAACTAAATTGGCAATTTGGAACAGCGAATCTCGCTTACGGCCATACCACTCTGAGAACGCTCGATCTCGTCTGATCTCGGAAGCTAAGCAGCGTCGGGCCTGGTTAGTACTTGGATGGGAGACCGCCTGGGAATACCAGGTGCTGTAAGCTTTAATTTTTTTTTCTTTGCTTTCAGGCTTAATTTAAGGACGAACATTTACCGTTGTGGATAAAGTGTGATAAAAGTTGAACTGAAATAGCAGGAAAGGCATATAAGCAAACAAACACGCTGCCAAGCAAAAATAAATAGGCAATTTGGAACAGGGAATCTCGCTTACGGCCATACCACTCTGAGAACGCTCGATCTCGTCTGATCTCGGAAGCTAAGCAGGGTCGGGCCTGGTTAGTACTTGGATGGGAGACCGCCTGGGAATACCAGGTGCTGTGAGCTTTAATTTTTTTTTCTTTGCTTTCATGCTTAATATAAGGATGAACATTTACCGTGGTGGATAAAGTGTGATAAAAGTTGAACTGGAATAGCAGGAAAGGCATATAAGCAAACAAACACGCTGACAAGCAAAAATAAATTGGCAATTTGGAACAGCGAATCTCGCTTACGGCCATACCACTCTGAGAACGCTCGATCTCGTCTGATCTCGGAAGCTAAGCAGGGTCGGGCCTGGTTAGTACTTGGATGGGAGACCGCCTGGGAATACCAGGTGCTGTAAGCTTTAATTTTTTTTTCTTTGCTTTCATGCTTAATTTAAGGATGAACATTTACCGTGGTGAATAAAGTTTGATAAAAGTTGAACTGGAATAGCAGGAAAGGCATATAAGCAAACAAACACGCTGACAAGCAAAAATAAATTGGCAATTTCGAAGCACGAATCTCGCTTACGGCCATACCACTCTGAGAACGCTCGATCTCGTCTGATCTCGGAAGCTAAGCAGCGTCGGGCCTGGTTAGTACTTGGATGGGAGACCGCCTGGGAATACCAGGTGCTGTAAGCTTTAATTTTTTTTTCTTTGCTTTCAGGCTTAATTTAAGGACGAACATTTACCGTTGTGGATAAAGTGTGATAAAAGTTGAACTGAAATAGCAGGAAAGGCATATAAGCAAACAAACACGCTGCCAAGCAAAAATAAATAGGCAATTTGGAACAGGGAATCTCGCTTACGGCCATACCACTCTGAGAACGCTCGATCTCGTCTGATCTCGAAAGCTAAGCAGGGTCGGGCCTGGTTAGTACTTGGATGGGAGACCGCCTGGGAATACCAGGTGCTGTAAGCTTTATTCTTTTTTTTCTTTGCTTTCATGCTTAATTTAAGGACGAACATTTACCGTGGTGAAAAAAGTGTGATAAAAGTTGAACTGGAATAGCAGGAAAGGCATATGAGCAAACAAACACACTGACAAGCAAAAATAAATTGGCAATTTGGAACAGCGAATCTCGCTTACGGCCATACCACTCTGAGAACGCTCGATCTCGTCTGATCTTGAAAGCTAAGCAGGGTCGGGCCTGGTTAGTACTTGGATGGGAGACCGCCTGGGAATACCAGGTGCTATAAGCTTTAATTTTTTTTTTCTTTGCTTTCATGCTTAATTTAAGGACGAACATTTACCGTTGTGGATAAAGTGTGATAAAAGTTGAACTGGAATAGCAGGAAAGGCATAAAAGCAAACAAACACGCTTCCAAGCAAAAATAAATAGGCAATTTGGAACAGCGAATCTCGCTTACGGCCATACCACTCTGAGAAAGCTTCATCTCGTCTGATCTCGAAAGCTAAGCAGGGTCGGGCCTGGTTAGTACTTGGATGGGAGACCGCCTGGGAAAACCAGGTGCTGTAAGCTTTAATTTTTTTTTCTTTGCTTTCATGCTTAATTTAAGGATGAACATTTACCGTGGTGAATAAAGTGTGATAAAAGTTGAACTGGAATAGCAGGAAAGGCATAGAAGCAAACAAACACGCTGACAAGCAAAAATAAATTGGCAATTTTGAAGCAAGAATCTCGCTTACGGCCATACCACTCTAAGAACGCTCGATCTCGTCTGATCTCGAAAGCTAAGCAGTGTCGGGCCTGGTTAGTACTTGGATGGGAGACCGCCTGGGAATACCAGTTGCTGTAAGCTTAAATTTTTTTTTCTTTGCTTTCATGCTTCATTTAAGGATGAACATTTACCGTGGTGGATAAAGTGTGATAAAAGTTGAACTGGAATAGCAGGAAAGGCATATAAGCAAACAAACACGCTGACAAGCAAAACTAAATTGGCAATTTGGAACAGCGAATCTCGCTTACGGCCATACCACTCTGAGAACGCTCGATCTCGTCTGATCTCGGAAGCTAAGCAGCGTCGGGCCTGGTTAGTACTTGGATGGGAGACCGCCTGGGAATACCAGGTGCTGTAAGCTTTAATTTTTTTTTCTTTGCTTTCAGGCTTAATTTAAGGACGAACATTTACCGTTGTGGATAAAGTGTGATAAAAGTTGAACTGAAATAGCAGGAAAGGCATATAAGCAAACAAACACGCTGCCAAGCAAAAATAAATAGGCAATTTGGAACAGGGAATCTCGCTTACGGCAATACCACTCTGAGAACGCTCGATCTCGTCTGATCTCGGAAGCTAAGCAGGGTCGGGCCTGGTTAGTACTTGGATGGGAGACCGCCTGGGAATACCAGGTGCTGTGAGCTTTAATTTTTTTTTCTTTGCTTTCATGCTTAATATAAGGATGAACATTTACCGTGGTGGATAAAGTGTGATAAAAGTTGAACTGGAATAGCAGGAAAGGCATATAAGCAAACAAACACGCTGACAAGCAAAAATAAATTGGCAATTTGGAACAGCGAATCTCGCTTACGGCCATACCACTCTGAGAACGCTCGATCTCGTCTGATCTCGGAAGCTAAGCAGGGTCGGGCCTGGTTAGTACTTGGATGGGAGACCGCCTGGGAATACCAGGTGCTGTAAGCTTTAATTTTTTTTTCTTTGCTTTCATGCTTAATTTAAGGATGAACATTTACCGTGGTGAATAAAGTTTGATAAAAGTTGAACTGGAATAGCAGGAAAGGCATATAAGCAAACAAACACGCTGACAAGCAAAAATAAATTGGCAATTTCGAAGCACGAATCTCGCTTACGGCCATACCACTCTGAGAACGCTCGATCTCGTCTGATCTCGGAAGCTAAGCAGCGTCGGGCCTGGTTAGTACTTGGATGGGAGACCGCCTGGGAATACCAGGTGCTGTAAGCTTTAATTTTTTTTTCTTTGCTTTCAGGCTTAATTTAAGGACGAACATTTACCGTTGTGGATAAAGTGTGATAAAAGTTGAACTGAAATAGCAGGAAAGGCATATAAGCAAACAAACACGCTGCCAAGCAAAAATAAATAGGCAATTTGGAACAGGGAATCTCGCTTACGGCCATACCACTCTGAGAACGCTCGATCTCGTCTGATCTCGAAAGCTAAGCAGGGTCGGGCCTGGTTAGTACTTGGATGGGAGACCGCCTGGGAATACCAGGTGCTGTAAGCTTTATTCTTTTTTTTCTTTGCTTTCATGCTTAATTTAAGGACGAACATTTACCGTGGTGAAAAAAGTGTGATAAAAGTTGAACTGGAATAGCAGGAAAGGCATATGAGCAAACAAACACACTGACAAGCAAAAATAAATTGGCAATTTGGAACAGCGAATCTCGCTTACGGCCATACCACTCTGAGAACGCTCGATCTCGTCTGATCTTGAAAGCTAAGCAGGGTCGGTCCTGGTTAGTACTTGGATGGGAGACCGCCTGGGAATACCAGGTGCTGTAAGCTTTAATTTTTTTTTTCTTTGCTTTCATGCTTAATTTAAGGACGAACATTTACCGTTGTGGATAAAGTGTGATAAAAGTTGAACTGGAATAGCAGGAAAGGCATAAAAGCAAACAAACACGCTTCCAAGCAAAAATAAATAGGCAATTTGGAACAGCGAATCTCGCTTACGGCCATACCACTCTGAGAAAGCTTCATCTCGTCTGATCTCGAAAGCTAAGCAGGGTCGGGCCTGGTTAGTACTTGGATGGGAGACCGCCTGGGAAAACCAGGTGCTGTAAGCTTTAATTTTTTTTTCTTTGCTTTCATGCTTAATTTAAGGATGAACATTTACCGTGGTGAATAAAGTGTGATAAAAGTTGAACTGGAATAGCAGGAAAGGCATAGAAGCAAACAAACACGCTGACAAGCAAAAATAAATTGGCAATTTCGAAGCAAGAATCTCGCTTACGGCCATACCACTCTAAGAACGCTCGATCTCGTCTGATCTCGAAAGCTAAGCAGTGTCGGGCCTGGTTAGTACTTGGATGGGAGACCGCCTGGGAATACCAGTTGCTGTAAGCTTAAATTTTTTTTTCTTTGCTTTCATGCTTCATTTAAGGATGAACATTTACCGTGGTGGATAAAGTGTGATAAAAGTTGAACTGGAATAGCAGGAAAGGCATATAAGCAAACAAACACGCTGACAAGCAAAACTAAATTGGCAATTTGGAACAGCGAATCTCGCTTACGGCCATACCACTCTGAGAACGCTCGATCTCGTCTGATCTCGGAAGCTAAGCAGCGTCGGGCCTGGTTAGTACTTGGATGGGAGACCGCCTGGGAATACCAGGTGCTGTAAGCTTTAATTTTTTTTTCTTTGCTTTCAGGCTTAATTTAAGGACGAACATTTACCGTTGTGGATAAAGTGTGATAAAAGTTGAACTGAAATAGCAGGAAAGGCATATAAGCAAACAAACACGCTGCCAAGCAAAAATAAATAGGCAATTTGGAACAGGGAATCTCGCTTACGGCCATACCACTCTGAGAACGCTCGATCTCGTCTGATCTCGGAAGCTAAGCAGGGTCGGGCCTGGTTAGTACTTGGATGGGAGACCGCCTGGGAATACCAGGTGCTGTGAGCTTTAATTTTTTTTTCTTTGCTTTCATGCTTAATATAAGGATGAACATTTACCGTGGTGGATAAAGTGTGATAAAAGTTGAACTGGAATAGCAGGAAAGGCATATAAGCAAACAAACACGCTGACAAGCAAAAATAAATTGGCAATTTCGAAGCACGAATCTCGCTTACGGCCATACCACTCTGAGAACGCTCGATCTCGTCTGATCTCGGAAGCTAAGCAGCGTCGGGCCTGGTTAGTACTTGGATGGGAGACCGCCTGGGAATACCAGGTGCTGTAAGCTTTAATTTTTTTTTCTTTGCTTTCAGGCTTAATTTAAGGACGAACATTTACCGTTGTGGATAAAGTGTGATAAAAGTTGAACTGAAATAGCAGGAAAGGCATATAAGCAAACAAACACGCTGCCAAGCAAAAATAAATAGGCAATTTGGAACAGGGAATCTCGCTTACGGCCATACCACTCTGAGAATGCTCGATCTCGTCTGATCTCGAAAGCTAAGCAGGGTCGGGCCTGGTTAGTACTTGGATGGGAGACCGCCTGGGAATACCAGGTGCTGTAAGCTTTATTCTTTTTTTTCTTTGCTTTCATGCTTAATTTAAGGACGAACATTTACCGTGGTGAAAAAAGTGTGATAAAAGTTGAACTGGAATAGCAGGAAAGGCATATGAGCAAACAAACACACTGACAAGCAAAAATAAATTGGCAATTTGGAACAGCGAATCTCGCTTACGGCCATACCACTCTGAGAACGCTCGATCTCGTCTGATCTTGAAAGCTAAGCAGGGTCGGGCCTGGTTAGTACTTGGATGGGAGACCGCCTGGGAATACCAGGTGCTGTAAGCTTTAATTTTTTTTTTCTTTGCTTTCATGCTTAATTTAAGGACGAACATTTACCGTTGTGGATAAAGTGTGATAAAAGTTGAACTGGAATAGCAGGAAAGGCATAAAAGCAAACAAACACGCTTCCAAGCAAAAATAAATAGGCAATTTGGAACAGCGAATCTCGCTTACGGCCATACCACTCTGAGAAAGCTTCATCTCGTCTGATCTCGAAAGCTAAGCAGGGTCGGGCCTGGTTAGTACTTGGATGGGAGACCGCCTGGGAAAACCAGGTGCTGTAAGCTTTAATTTTTTTTTCTTTGCTTTCATGCTTAATTTAAGGATGAACATTTACCGTGGTGAATAAAGTGTGATAAAAGTTGAACTGGAATAGCAGGAAAGGCATATAAGCAAACAAACACGCTGACAAGCAAAACTAAATTGGCAATTTGGAACAGCGAATCTCGCTTACGGCCATACCACTCTGAGAACGCTCGATCTCGTCTGATCTCGGAAGCTAAGCAGCGTCGGGCCTGGTTAGTACTTGGATGGGAGACCGCCTGGGAATACCAGGTGCTGTGAGCTTTAATTTTTTTTTCTTTGCTTTCATGCTTAATATAAGGATGAACATTTACCGTGGTGGATAAAGTGTGATAAAAGTTGAACTGGAATAGCAGGAAAGGCATATAAGCAAACAAACACGCTGACAAGCAAAAATAAATTGGCAATTTGGAACAGCGAATCTCGCTTACGGCCATACCACTCTGAGAACGCTCGATCTCGTCTGATCTCGGAAGCTAAGCAGCGTCGGGCCTGGTTAGTACTTGGATGGGAGACCGCCTGGGAATACCAGTTGCTGTAAGCTTAAATTTTTTTTCTTTGCTTTCATGCTTAATTTAAGGATGAACATTTACCGTGGTGGATAAAGTGTGATAAAAGTTGAACTGGAATAGCAGGAAAGGCATATAAGCAAACAAACACGCTGACAAGCAAAACTAAATTGGCAATTTGGAACAGCGAATCTCGCTTACGGCCATACCACTCTGAGAACGCTCGATCTCGTCTGATCTCGAAAGCTAAGCAGGGTCGGGCCTGGTTAGTACTTGGATGGGAGACCGCCTGGGAATACCAGGTGCTGTAAGCTTTAATTTTTTTTTCTTTGCTTTCAGGCTTAATTTAAGGACGAACATTTACCGTTGTGGATAAAGTGTGATAAAAGTTGAACTGGAATAGCAGGAAAGGCATATAAGCAAACAAACACGCTGACAAGCAAAACTAAATTGGCAATTTGGAACAGCGAATCTCGCTTACGGCCATACCACTCTGAGAACACTCGATCTCGTCTGATCTCGAAAGCTAAGCAGGGTCGGGCCTGGTTAGTACTTGGATGGGAGACCGCCTGGGAATACCAGGTGCTGTAAGCTTTAATTTTTTTTTCTTTGCTTTCAGGCTTAATTTAAGGACGAACATTTACCGTTGTGGATAAAGTGTGATAAAAGTTGAACTGGAATAGCAGGAAAGGCATATAAGCAAACAAACACGCTGACAAGCAAAAATAAATAGGCAATTTGGAACAGCGAATCTCGCTTACGGCCATACCACTCTGAGAAAGCTTGATCTCGTCTGATCTCGAAAGCTAAGCAGGGTGGGGCCTGGTTAGTACTTGGCTGGGAGACCGCCTGGGAATACCAGTTGCTGTAAGCTTAAATTTTTTTTTCTTTGCTTTCATGCTTAATTTAAGGATGAACATTTACCGTGGTGAATAAAGTTTGATAAAAGTTGAACTGGAATAGCAGGAAAGGCATATAAGCAAACAAACACGCTGACAAGCAAAAATAAATTGGCAATTTCGAAGCACGAATCTCGCTTACGGCCATACCACTCTGAGAACGCTCGATCTCGTCTGATCTCGGAAGCTAAGCAGCGTCGGGCCTGGTTAGTACTTGGATGGGAGACCGCCTGGGAATACCAGGTGCTGTAAGCTTAAATTTTTTTTTCTTTGCTTTCAGGCTTAATTTAAGGACGAACATTTACCGTTGTGGATAAAGTGTGATAAAAGTTGAACTGAAATAGCAGGAAAGGCATATAAGCAAACAAACACGCTGCCAAGCAAAAATAAATAGGCAATTTGGAACAGGGAATCTCGCTTACGGCCATACCACTCTGAGAACGCTCGATCTCGTCTGATCTCGGAAGCTAAGCAGGGTCGGGCCTGGTTAGTACTTGGATGGGAGACCGCCTGGGAATACCAGGTGCTGTGAGCTTTAATTTTTTTTTCTTTGCTTTCATGCTTAATTTAAGGATGAACATTTACCGTGGTGGATAAAGTGTGATAAAAGTTGAACTGGAATAGCAGGAAAGGCATATAAGCAAACAAACACGCTGACAAGCAAAAATAAATTGGCAATTTCGAAGCACGAATCTCGCTTACGGCCATACCACTCTGAGAACGCTCGATCTCGTCTGATCTCGGAAGCTAAGCAGCGTCGGGCCTGGTTAGTACTTGGATGGGAGACCGCCTGGGAATACCAGTTGCTGTAAGCTTAAATTTTTTTTCTTTGCTTTCATGCTTAATTTAAGGATGAACATTTACCGTGGTGGATAAAGTGTGATAAAAGTTGAACTGGAATAGCAGGAAAGGCATAGAAGCAAACAAACACGCTGACAAGCAAAAATAAATTGGCAATTTCGAAGCACGAATCTCGCTTACGGCCATACCACTCTAAGAACGCTCTATCTCGTCTGATCTCGAAAGCTAAGCAGTGTCGGGCCTGGTCAGTACTTGGATGGGAGACCGCCTGGGAATACCAGTTGCTGTAAGCTTAAATTTTTTTTTCTTTGCTTTCATGCTTCATTTAAGGATGAACATTTACCGTGGTGGATAAAGTGTGATAAAAGTTGAACTGGAATAGCAGGAAAGGCATATAAGCAAACAAACACGCTGACAAGCAAAACTAAATTGGCAATTTGGAACAGCGAATCTCGCTTACGGCCATACCACTCTGAGAACGCTCGATCTCGTCTGATCTCGGAAGCTAAGCAGGGTCGGGCCTGGTTAGTACTTGGATGGGAGACCGCCTGGGAATACCAGGTGCTGTAAGCTTTAATTTTTTTTTCTTTGCTTTCAGGCTTAATTTAAGGACGAACATTTACCGTTGTGGATAAAGTGTGATAAAAGTTGAACTGGAATAGCAGGAAAGGCATATAAGCAAACAAACACGCTGACAAGCAAAAATAAATAGGCAATTTGGAACAGCGAATCTCGCTTACGGCCATACCACTCTGAGAAAGCTTGATCTCGTCTGATCTCGAAAGCTAAGCAGGGTGGGGCCTGGTTAGTACTTGGCTGGGAGACCGCCTGGGAATACCAGTTGCTGTAAGCTTAAATTTTTTTTTCTTTGCTTTCATGCTTAATTTAAGGATGAACATTTACCGTGGTGAATAAAGTTTGATAAAAGTTGAACTGGAATAGCAGGAAAGGCATATAAGCAAACAAACACGCTGACAAGCAAAAATAAATTGGCAATTTCGAAGCACGAATCTCGCTTACGGCCATACCACTCTGAGAACGCTCCATCTCGTCTGATCTCGGAAGCTAAGCAGCGTCGGGCCTGGTTAGTACTTGGATGGGAGACCGCCTGGGAATACCAGGTGCTGTAAGCTTTAATTTTTTTTTCTTTGCTTTCAGGCTTAATTTAAGGACGAACATTTACCGTTGTGGATAAAGTGTGATAAAAGTTGAACTGAAATAGCAGGAAAGGCATATAAGCAAACAAACACGCTGCCAAGCAAAAATAAATAGGCAATTTGGAACAGGGAATCTCGCTTACGGCCATACCACTCTGAGAACGCTCGATCTCGTCTGATCTCGGAAGCTAAGCAGGGTCGGGCCTGGTTAGTACTTGGATGGGAGACCGCCTGGGAATACCAGGTGCTGTGAGCTTTAATTTTTTTTTCTTTGCTTTCATGCTTAATTTAAGGATGAACATTTACCGTGGTGGATAAAGTGTGATAAAAGTTGAACTGGAATAGCAGGAAAGGCATATAAGCAAACAAACACGCTGACAAGCAAAAATAAATTGGCAATTTCGAAGCACGAATCTCGCTTACGGCCATACCACTCTGAGAACGCTCGATCTCGTCTGATCTCGGAAGCTAAGCAGCGTCGGGCCTGGTTAGTACTTGGATGGGAGACCGCCTGGGAATACCAGTTGCTGTAAGCTTAAATTTTTTTTTCTTTGCTTTCATGCTTAATTTAAGGATGAACATTTACCGTGGTGGATAAAGTGTGATAAAAGTTGAACTGGAATAGCAGGAAAGGCATATAAGCAAACAAACACGCTGACAAGCAAAACTAAATTGGCAATTTGGAACAGCGAATCTCGCTTACGGCCATACCACTCTGAGAACGCTCGATCTCGTCTGATCTCGAAAGCTAAGCAGGGTCGGGCCTGGTTAGTACTTGGATGGGAGACCGCCTGGGAATACCAGGTGCTGTAAGCTTTATTCTTTTTTTTCTTTGCTTTCATGCTTAATTTAAGGACGAACATTTACCGTGGTGAAAAAAGTGTGATAAAAGTTGAACTGGAATAGCAGGAAAGGCATATGAGCAAACAAACACACTGACAAGCAAAAATAAATTGGCAATTTGGAACAGCGAATCTCGCTTACGGCCATACCACTCTGAGAACGCTCGATCTCGTCTGATCTTGAAAGCTAAGCAGGGTCGGGCCTGGTTAGTTTTTGGATGGGAGACCGCCTGGGAATACCAGGTGCTGTAAGCTTTAATTTTTTTTTTCTTTGCTTTCATGCTTAATTTAAGGACGAACATTTACCGTTGTGGATAAAGTGTGATAAAAGTTGAACTGGAATAGCAGGAAAGGCATAAAAGCAAACAAACACGCTTCCAAGCAAAAATAAATAGGCAATTTGGAACAGCGAATCTCGCTTACGGCCATACCACTCTGAGAAAGCTTCATCTCGTCTGATCTCGAAAGCTAAGCAGGGTCGGGCCTGGTTAGTACTTGGATGGGAGACCGCCTGGGAAAACCAGGTGCTGTAAGCTTTAATTTTTTTTTCTTTGCTTTCATGCTTAATTTAAGGATGAACATTTACCGTGGTGAATAAAGTGTGATAAAAGTTGAACTGGAATAGCAGGAAAGGCATAGAAGCAAACAAACACGCTGACAAGCAAAAATAAATTGGCAATTTCGAAGCACGAATCTCGCTTACGGCCATACCACTCTAAGAACGCTCGATCTCGTCTGATCTTGAAAGCTAAGCAGTGTCGGGCCTGGTTAGTACTTGGATGGGAGACCGCCTGGGAATACCAGTTGCTGTAAGCTTAAATTTTTTTTTCTTTGCTTTCATGCTTCATTTAAGGATGAACATTTACCGTGGTGGATAAAGTGTGATAAAAGTTGAACTGGAATAGCAGGAAAGGCATATAAGCAAACAAACACGCTGACAAGCAAAACTAAATTGGCAATTTGGAACAGCGAATCTCGCTTACGGCCATACCACTCTGAGAACGCTCGATCTCGTCTGATCTCGGAAGCTAAGCAGTGTCGGGCCTGGTTAGTACTTGGATGGGAGACCGCCTGGGAATACCAGGTGCTGTAAGCTTTAATTTTTTTTTCTTTGCTTTCAGGCTTAATTTAAGGACGAACATTTACCGTTGTGGATAAAGTGTGATAAAAGTTGAACTGGAATAGCAGGAAAGGCATATAAGCAAACAAACACGCTGACAAGCAAAAATAAATAGGCAATTTGGAACAGCGAATCTCGCTTACGGCCATACCACTCTGAGAAAGCTTGATCTCGTCTGATCTCGAAAGCTAAGCAGGGTGGGGCCTGGTTAGTACTTGGCTGGGAGACCGCCTGGGAATACCAGTTGCTGTAAGCTTAAATTTTTTTTTCTTTGCTTTCATGCTTAATTTAAGGATGAACATTTACCGTGGTGAATAAAGTTTGATAAAAGTTGAACTGGAATAGCAGGAAAGGCATATAAGCAAACAAACACGCTGACAAGCAAAAATAAATTGGCAATTTCGAAGCACGAATCTCGCTTACGGCCATACCACTCTGAGAACGCTCGATCTCGTCTGATCTCGGAAGCTAAGCAGCGTCGGGCCTGGTTAGTACTTGGATGGGAGACCGCCTGGGAATACCAGGTGCTGTAAGCTTTAATTTTTTTTTCTTTGCTTTCAGGCTTAATTTAAGGACGAACATTTACCGTTGTGGATAAAGTGCGATAAAAGTTCAACTGAAATAGCAGGAAAGGCATATAAGCAAACAAACACGCTGCCAAGCAAAAATAAATAGGCAATTTGGAACAGGGAATCTCGCTTACGGCCATACCACTCTGAGAACGCTCGATCTCGTCTGATCTCGGAAGCTAAGCAGGGTCGGGCCTGGTTAGTACTTGGATGGGAGACCGCCTGGGAATACCAGGTGCTGTGAGCTTTAATTTTTTTTTCTTTGCTTTCATGCTTAATTTAAGGATGAACATTTACCGTTGTGGATAAAGTGTGATAAAAGTTGAACTGGAATAGCAGGAAAGGCATATGAGCAAACAAACACACTGACAAGCAAAAATAAATTGGCAATTTGGAACAGCGAATCTCGCTTACGGCCATACCACTCTGAGAACGCTCGATCTCGTCTGATCTCGGAAGCTAAGCAGGGTCGGGCCTGGTTAGTACTTGGATGGGAGACCGCCTGGGAATACCAGGTGCTGTAAGCTTTAATTTTTTTTTTCTTTGCTTTCATGCTTAATTTAAGGACGAACATTTACCGTTGTGGATAAAGTGTGATAAAAGTTGAACTGGAATAGCAGGAAAGGCATAAAAGCAAACAAACACGCTTCCAAGCAAAAATAAATTGGCAATTTGGAACAGCGAATCTCGCTTACGGCCATACCACTCTGAGAAAGCTTCATCTCGTCTGATCTCGAAAGCTAAGCAGGGTCGGGCCTGGTTAGTACTTGGATGGGAGACCGCCTGGGAAAACCAGGTGCTGTAAGCTTTAATTTTTTTTTCTTTGCTTTCATGCTTAATTTAAGGATGAACATTTACCGTGGTGAATAAAGTGTGATAAAAGTTGAACTGGAATAGCAGGAAAGGCATAGAAGCAAACAAACACGCTGACAAGCAAAAATAAATTGGCAATTTCGAAGCACGAATCTCGCTTACGGCCATACCACTCTAAGAACGCTCGATCTCGTCTGATCTCGAAAGCTAAGCAGTGTCGGGCCTGGTTAGTACTTGGATGGGAGACCGCCTGGGAATGCCAGTTGCTTTAAGCTTAAATTTTTTTTTCTTTGCTTTCATGCTTCATTTAAGGATGAACATTTACCGTGGTGGATAAAGTGTGATAAAAGTTGAACTGGAATAGCAGGAAAGGCATATAAGCAAACAAACACGCTGACAAGCAAAACTAAATTGGCAATTTGGAACAGCGAATCTCGCTTACGGCCATACCACTCTGAGAACGCTCGATCTCGTCTGATCTCGGAAGCTAAGCAGGGTCGGGCCTGGTTAGTACTTGGATGGGAGACCGCCTGGGAATACCAGGTGCTGTAAGCTTTAATTTTTTTTCTTTGCTTTCAGGCTTAATTTAAGGACGAACATTTACCGTTGTGGATAAAGTGTGATAAAAGTTGAACTGGAATAGCAGGAAAGGCATATAAGCAAACAAACACGCTGACAAGCAAAAATAAATAGGCAATTTGGAACAGCGAATCTCGCTTACGGCCATACCACTCTGAGAAAGCTTGATCTCGTCTGATCTCGAAAGCTAAGCAGGGTGGGGCCTGGTTAGTACTTGGCTGGGAGACCGCCTGGGAATACCAGTTGCTGTAAGCTTAAATTTTTTTTTCTTTGCTTTCATGCTTAATTTAAGGATGAACATTTACCGTGGTGAATAAAGTTTGATAAAAGTTGAACTGGAATAGCAGGAAAGGCATATAAGCAAACAAACACGCTGACAAGCAAAAATAAATTGGCAATTTCGAAGCACGAATCTCGCTTACGGCCATACCACTCTGAGAACGCTCGATCTCGTCTGATCTCGGAAGCTAAGCAGCGTCGGGCCTGGTTAGTACTTGGATGGGAGACCGCCTGGGAATACCAGGTGCTGTAAGCTTTCATTTTTTTTTCTTTGCTTTCAGGCTTAATTTAAGGACGAACATTTACCGTTGTGGATAAAGTGTGATAAAAGTTGAACTGAAATAGCAGGAAAGGCATATAAGCAAACAAACACGCTGCCAAGCAAAAATAAAAAGGCAATTTGGAACAGGGAATCTCGCTTACGGCCATACCACTCTGAGAACGCTCGATCTCGTCTGATCTCGGAAGCTAAGCAGCGTCGGGCCTGGTTAGTACTTGGATGGGAGACCGCCTGGGAAAACCAGGTGCTGTAAGCTTTAATTTTTTTTTCTTTGCTTTCATGCTTAATTTAAGGATGAACATTTACCGTGGTGAATAAAGTGTGATAAAAGTTGAACTGGAATAGCAGGAAAGGCATAGAAGCAAACAAACACGCTGACAAGCAAAAATAAATTGGCAATTTGGAACAGCGAATCTCGCTTACGGCCATACCACTCTGAGAACGCTCGATCTCGTCTGATCTTGAAAGCTAAGCAGGGTCGGGCCTGGTTAGTACTTGGATGGGAGACCGCCTGGGAATACCAGGTGCTGTAAGCTTTAATTTTTTTTTCTTTGCTTTCATGCTTAATTTAAGGATGAACATTTACCGTGGTGAAAAAAGTGTGATAAAAGTTGAACTGGAATAGCAGGAAAGGCATATGAGCAAACAAACACACTGACAAGCAAAAATAAATTGGCAATTTGGAACAGCGAATCTCGCTTACGGCCATACCACTCTGAGAACGCTCGATCTCGTCTGATCTTGAAAGCTAAGCAGGGTCGGGCCTGGTTAGTACTTGGATGGGAGACCGCCTGGGAATACCAGGTGCTGTAAGCTTTAATTTTTTTTTTCTTTGCTTTCATGCTTAATTTAAGGACGAACATTTACCGTTGTGGATAAAGTGTGATAAAAGTTGAACTGGAATAGCAGGAAAGGCATAAAAGCAAACAAACACGCTTCCAAGCAAAAATAAATAGGCAATTTGGAACAGCGAATCTCGCTTACGGCCATACCACTCTGAGAAAGCTTCATCTCGTCTGATCTCGAAAGCTAAGCAGGGTCGGGCCTGGTTAGTACTTGGATGGGAGACCGCCTGGGAAAACCAGGTGCTGTAAGCTTTAATTTTTTTTTCTTTGCTTTCATGCTTAATTTAAGGATGAACATTTACCGTGGTGAATAAAGTGTGATAAAAGTTGAACTGAAATAGCAGGAAAGGCATATAAGCAAACAAACACGCTGACAAGCAAAAATAAATTGGCAATTTCGAAGCACGAATCTCGCTTACGGCCATACCACTCTAAGAACGCTCGATCTCGTCTGATCTTGAAAGCTAAGCAGTGTCGGGCCTGGTTAGTACTTGGATGGGAGACCGCCTGGGAATACCAGTTGCTGTAAGCTTAAATTTTTTTTTCTTTGCTTTCATGCTTCATTTAAGGATGAACATTTACCGTGGTGGATAAAGTGTGATAAAAGTTGAACTGGAATAGCAGGAAAGGCATATAAGCAAACAAACACGCTGACAAGCAAAACTAAATTGGCAATTTGGAACAGCGAATCTCGCTTACGGCCATACCACTCTGAGAACGCTCGATCTCGTCTGATCTCGGAAGCTAAGCAGGGTCGGGCCTGGTTAGTACTTGGATGGGAGACCGCCTGGGAATACCAGGTGCTGTAAGCTTTAATTTTTTTTTCTTTGCTTTCAGGCTTAATTTAAGGACGAACATTTACCGTTGTGGATAAAGTGTGATAAAAGTTGAACTGGAATAGCAGGAAAGGCATATAAGCAAACAAACACGCTGACAAGCAAAAATAAATAGGCAATTTGGAACAGCGAATCTCGCTTACGGCCATACCACTCTGAGAAAGCTTGATCTCGTCTGATCTCGAAAGCTAAGCAGGGTGGGGCCTGGTTAGTACTTGGCTGGGAGACCGCCTGGGAATACCAGTTGCTGTAAGCTTAAATTTTTTTTTCTTTGCTTTCATGCTTAATTTAAGGATGAACATTTACCGTGGTGAATAAAGTTTGATAAAAGTTGAACTGGAATAGCAGGAAAGGCATATAAGCAAACAAACACGCTGACAAGCAAAAATAAATTGGCAATTTCGAAGCACGAATCTCGCTTACGGCCATACCACTCTGAGAACGCTCGATCTCGTCTGATCTCGGAAGCTAAGCAGCGTCGGGCCTGGTTAGTACTTGGATGGGAGACCGCCTGGGAATACCAGGTGCTGTAAGCTTTAATTTTTTTTTCTTTGCTTTCAGGCTTAATTTAAGGACGAACATTTACCGTTGTGGATAAAGTGCGATAAAAGTTCAACTGAAATAGCAGGAAAGGCATATAAGCAAACAAACACGCTGCCAAGCAAAAATAAATAGGCAATTTGGAACAGGGAATCTCGCTTACGGCCATACCACTCTGAGAACGCTCGATCTCGTCTGATCTCGGAAGCTAAGCAGGGTCGGGCCTGGTTAGTACTTGGATGGGAGACCGCCTGGGAATACCAGGTGCTGTGAGCTTTAATTTTTTTTTCTTTGCTTTCATGCTTAATTTAAGGATGAACATTTACCGTGGTGGATAAAGTGTGATAAAAGTTGAACTGGAATAGCAGGAAAGGCATATAAGCAAACAAACACGCTGACAAGCAAAAATAAATTGGCAATTTGGAACAGCGAATCTCGCTTACGGCCATACCACTCTGAGAAAGCTTCATCTCGTCTGATCTCGAAAGCTAAGCAGGGTCGGGCCTGGTTAGTACTTGGATGGGAGACCGCCTGGGAAAACCAGGTGCTGTAAGCTTTAATTTTTTTTTCTTTGCTTTCATGCTTAATTTAAGGATGAACATTTACCGTGGTGAATAAAGTGTGATAAAAGTTGAACTGGAATAGCAGTAGAGGCATAGAAGCAAACAAACACGCTGACAAGCAAAAATAAATTGGCAATTTCGAAGCACGAATCTCGCTTACGGCCATACCACTCTAAGAACGCTCGATCTCGTCTGATCTTGAAAGCTAAGCAGTGTCGGGCCTGGTTAGTACTTGGATGGGAGACCGCCTGGGAATACCAGTTGCTGTAAGCTTAAATTTTTTTTTCTTTGCTTTCATGCTTCATTTAAGGATGAACATTTACCGTGGTGGATAAAGTGTGATAAAAGTTGAACTGGAATAGCAGGAAAGGCATATAAGCAAACAAACACGCTGACAAGCAAAACTAAATTGGCAATTTGGAACAGCGAATCTCGCTTACGGCCATACCACTCTGAGAACGCTCGATCTCGTCTGATCTCGGAAGCTAAGCAGGGTCGGGCCTGGTTAGTACTTGGATGGGAGACCGCCTGGGAATACCAGGTGCTGTAAGCTTTAATTTTTTTTTCTTTGCTTTCAGGCTTAATTTAAGGACGAACATTTACCGTTGTGGATAAAGTGTGATAAAAGTTGAACTGGAATAGCAGGAAAGGCATATAAGCAAACAAACACGCTGACAAGCAAAAATAAATAGGCAATTTGGAACAGCGAATCTCGCTTACGGCCATACCACTCTGAGAAAGCTTGATCTCGTCTGATCTCGAAAGCTAAGCAGGGTGGGGCCTGGTTAGTACTTGGCTGGGAGACCGCCTGGGAATACCAGGTGCTGTAAGCTTAAATTTTTTTTTCTTTGCTTTCATGCTTAATTTAAGGATGAACATTTACCGTGGTGAATAAAGTTTGATAAAAGTTGAACTGGAATAGCAGGAAAGGCATATAAGCAAACAAACACGCTGACAAGCAAAAATAAATTGGCAATTTCGAAGCACGAATCTCGCTTACGGCCGTACCACTCTGAGAACGCTCGATCTCGTCTGATCTCGGAAGCTAAGCAGCGTCGGGCCTGGTTAGTACTTGGATGGGAGACCGCCTGGGAATACCAGGTGCTGTAAGCTTTAATTGTTTTTTCTTTGCTTTCAGGCTTAATTTAAGGACGAACATTTACCGTTGTGGATAAAGTGCGATAAAAGTTCAACTGAAATAGCAGGAAAGGCATATAAGCAAACAAACACGCTGCCAAGCAAAAATAAATAGGCAATTTGGAACAGGGAATCTCGCTTACGGCCATACCACTCTGAGAACGCTCGATCTCGTCTGATCTCGGAAGCTAAGCAGGGTCGGGCCTGGTTAGTACTTGGATGGGAGACCGCCTGGGAATACCAGGTGCTGTAAGCTTTAATTTTTTTTTCTTTGCTTTCAGGCTTAATTTAAGGACGAACATTTACCGTTGTGGATAAAGTGTGATAAAAGTTGAACTGGAATAGCAGGAAAGGCATATGAGCAAACAAACACACTGACAAGCAAAAATAAATTGGCAATTTGGAACAGCGAATCTCGCTTACGGCCATACCACTCTGAGAACGCTCGATCTCGTCTGATCTTGAAAGCTAAGCAGGGTCGGGCCTGGTTAGTACTTGGATGGGAGACCGCCTGGGAATACCAGGTGCTGTAAGCTTTAATTTTTTTTTTCTTTGCTTTCATGCTTAATTTAAGGACGAACATTTACCGTTGTGGATAAAGTGTGATAAAAGTTGAACTGGAATAGCAGGAAAGGCATAAAAGCAAACAAACACGCTTCCAAGCAAAAATAAATTGGCAATTTGGAACAGCGAATCTCGCTTACGGCCATACCACTCTGAGAAAGCTTCATCTCGTCTGATCTCGAAAGCTAAGCAGGGTCGGGCCTGGTTAGTACTTGGATGGGAGACCGCCTGGGAAAACCAGGTGCTGTAAGCTTTAATTTTTTTTTCTTTGCTTTCATGCTTAATTTAAGGATGAACATTTACCGTGGTGAATAAAGTGTGATAAAAGTTGAACTGGAATAGCAGGAAAGGCATAGAAGCAAACAAACACGCTGACAAGCAAAAATAAATTGGCAATTTCGAAGCACGAATCTCGCTTACGGCCATACCACTCTAAGAACGCTCGATCTCGTCTGATCTCGAAAGCTAAGCAGTGTCGGGCCTGGTTAGTACTTGGATGGGAGACCGCCTGGGAATGCCAGTTGCTTTAAGCTTAAATTTTTTTTTCTTTGCTTTCATGCTTCATTTAAGGATGAACATTTACCGTGGTGGATAAAGTGTGATAAAAGTTGAACTGGAATAGCAGGAAAGGCATATAAGCAAACAAACACGCTGACAAGCAAAACTAAATTGGCAATTTGGAACAGCGAATCTCGCTTACGGCCATACCACTCTGAGAACGCTCGATCTCGTCTGATCTCGGAAGCTAAGCAGGGTCGGGCCTGGTTAGTACTTGGATGGGAGACCGCCTGGGAATACCAGGTGCTGTAAGCTTTAATTTTTTTTCTTTGCTTTCAGGCTTAATTTAAGGACGAACATTTACCGTTGTGGATAAAGTGTGATAAAAGTTGAACTGGAATAGCAGGAAAGGCATATAAGCAAACAAACACGCTGACAAGCAAAAATAAATAGGCAATTTGGAACAGCGAATCTCGCTTACGGCCATACCACTCTGAGAAAGCTTGATCTCGTCTGATCTCGAAAGCTAAGCAGGGTGGGGCCTGGTTAGTACTTGGCTGGGAGACCGCCTGGGAATACCAGTTGCTGTAAGCTTAAATTTTTTTTTCTTTGCTTTCATGCTTAATTTAAGGATGAACATTTACCGTGGTGAATAAAGTTTGATAAAAGTTGAACTGGAATAGCAGGAAAGGCATATAAGCAAACAAACACGCTGACAAGCAAAAATAAATTGGCAATTTCGAAGCACGAATCTCGCTTACGGCCATACCACTCTGAGAACGCTCGATCTCGTCTGATCTCGGAAGCTAAGCAGCGTCGGGCCTGGTTAGTACTTGGATGGGAGACCGCCTGGGAATACCAGGTGCTGTAAGCTTTAATTTTTTTTTCTTTGCTTTCAGGCTTAATTTAAGGACGAACATTTACCGTTGTGGATAAAGTGTGATAAAAGTTGAACTGAAATAGCAGGAAAGGCATATAAGCAAACAAACACGCTGCCAAGCAAAAATAAAAAGGCAATTTGGAACAGGGAATCTCGCTTACGGCCATACCACTCTGAGAACGCTCGATCTCGTCTGATCTCGGAAGCTAAGCAGGGTCGGGCCTGGTTAGTACTTGGATGGGAGACCGCCTGGGAATACCAGGTGCTGTGAGCTTTAATTTTTTTTTCTTTGCTTTCATGCTTAATTTAAGGATGAACATTTACCGTGGTGGATAAAGTGTGATAAAAGTTGAACTGGAATAGCAGGAAAGGCATATAAGCAAACAAACACGCTGACAAGCAAAAATAAATTGGCAATTTCGAAGCACGAATCTCGCTTACGGCCATACCACTCTGAGAACGCTCGATCTCGTCTGATCTCGGAAGCTAAGCAGCGTCGGGCCTGGTTAGTACTTGGATGGGAGACCGCCTGGGAAAACCAGGTGCTGTAAGCTTTAATTTTTTTTTCTTTGCTTTCATGCTTAATTTAAGGATGAACATTTACCGTGGTGAATAAAGTGTGATAAAAGTTGAACTGGAATAGCAGGAAAGGCATAGAAGCAAACAAACACGCTGACAAGCAAAAATAAATTGGCAATTTGGAACAGCGAATCTCGCTTACGGCCATACCACTCTGAGAACGCTCGATCTCGTCTGATCTTGAAAGCTAAGCAGGGTCGGGCCTGGTTAGTACTTGGCTGGGAGACCGCCTGGGAATACCAGGTGCTGTAAGCTTTAATTTTTTTTTCTTTGCTTTCATGCTTAATTTAAGGATGAACATTTACCGTGGTGAAAAAAGTGTGATAAAAGTTGAACTGGAATAGCAGGAAAGGCATATGAGCAAACAAACACACTGACAAGCAAAAATAAATTGGCAATTTGGAACAGCGAATCTCGCTTACGGCCATACCACTCTGAGAACGCTCGATCTCGTCTGATCTTGAAAGCTAAGCAGGGTCGGGCCTGGTTAGTACTTGGATGGGAGACCGCCTGGGAATACCAGGTGCTGTAAGCTTTAATTTTTTTTTTCTTTGCTTTCATGCTTAATTTAAGGATGAACATTTACCGTGGTGAATAAAGTGTGATAAAAGTTGAACTGGAATAGCAGGAAAGGCATAGAAGCAAACAAACACACTGACAAGCAAAAATAAATTGGCAATTTCGAAGCACGAATCTCGCTTACGGCCATACCACTCTAAGAACGCTCGATCTCGTCTGATCTCGAAAGCTAAGCAGTGTCGGGCCTGGTCAGTACTTGGATGGGAGACCGCCTGGGAATACCAGTTGCTGTAAGCTTAAATTTTTTTTTCTTTGCTTTCATGCTTCATTTAAGGATGAACATTTACCGTGGTGGATAAAGTGTGATAAAAGTTGAACTGGAATAGCAGGAAAGGCATATAAGCAAACAAACACGCTGACAAGCAAAAATAAATTGGCAATTTGGAACAGCGAATCTCGCTTACAGCCATACCACTCTGAGAACGCTCGATCTCGTCTGATTTCGGAAGCTAAGCAGGGTCGGGCCTGGTTAGTACTTGGATGGGAGACCGCCTGGGAATACCAGGTGCTGTAAGCTTTAATTTTTTTTTCTTTGCTTTCAGGCTTAATTTAAGGACGAACATTTACCGTTGTGGATAAAGTGTGATAAAAGTTGAACTGGAATAGCAGGAAAGGCATATAAGCAAACAAACACGCTGACAAGCAAAAATAAATAGGCAATTTGGAACAGCGAATCTCGCTTACGGCCATACCACTCTGAGAAAGCTTGATCTCGTCTGATCTCGAAAGCTAAGCAGGGTCGGGCCTGGTTAGTACTTGGCTGGGAGACCGCCTGGGAATACCAGGTGCTGTAAGCTTAAATTTTTTTTTCTTTGCTTTCATGCTTAATTTAAGGATGAACATTTACCGTGGTGAATAAAGTGTGATAAAAGTTGAACTGGAATAGCAGGAAAGGCATATAAGCAAACAAACACGCTGACAAGCAAAAAAAAATTGGCAATTTCGAAGCACGAATCTCGCTTACGGCCATACCACTCTGAGAACGCTCGATCTCGTCTGATCTCGGCCTGGTTAGTACTTGGATGGGAGACCGCCTGGGAATACCAGGTGCTGTAAGCTTTAATTTTTTTTTCTTTGCTTTCAGGCTTAATTTAAGGACGAACATTTACCGTTGTGGATAAAGTGTGATAAAAGTTGAACTGAAATAGCAGGAAAGGCATATAAGCAAACAAACACGCTGACAAGCAAAACTAAATTGGCAATTTGGAACAGCGAATCTCGCTTACGGCCATACCACTCTGAGAACGCTCGATCTCGTCTGATCTCGAAAGCTAAGCAGGGTCGGGCCTGGTTAGTACTTGGATGGGAGACCGCCTGGGAATACCAGGTGCTGTAAGCTTTATTCTTTTTTTTCTTTGCTTTCATGCTTAATTTAAGGACGAACATTTACCGTGGTGAAAAAAGTGTGATAAAAGTTGAACTGGAATAGCAGGAAAGGCATATGAGCAAACAAACACACTGACAAGCAAAAATAAATTGGCAATTTGGAACAGCGAATCTCGCTTACGGCCATACCACTCTGAGAACGCTCGATCTCGTCTGATCTTGAAAGCTAAGCAGGGTCGGGCCTGGTTAGTACTTGGATGGGAGACCGCCTGGGAATACCAGGTGCTGTAAGCTTTAATTTTTTTTTTCTTTGCTTTCATGCTTAACTTAAGGACGAACATTTACCGTTGTGGATAAAGTGTGATAAAAGTTGAACTGGAATAGCAGGAAAGGCATAAAAGCAAACAAACACGCTTCCAAGCAAAAATAAATAGGCAATTTGGAACAGCGAATCTCGCTTACGGCCATACCACTCTGAGAAATCTTCATCTCGTCTGATCTCGAAAGCTAAGCAGGGTCGGGCCTGGTTAGTACTTGGATGGGAGACCGCCTGGGAAAACCAGGTGCTGTAAGCTTTAATTTTTTTTTCTTTGCTTTCATGCTTAATTTAAGGATGAACATTTACCGTGGTGAATAAAGTGTGATAAAAGTTGAACTGGAATAGCAGGAAAGGCATAGAAGCAAACAAACACGCTGACAAGCAAAAATAAATTGGCAATTTCGAAGCACGAATCTCGCTTACGGCCATACCACTCTAAGAACGCTCGATCTCGTCTGATCTCGAAAGCTAAGCAGTGTCGGGCCTGGTTAGTACTTGGATGGGAGACCGCCTGGGAATACCAGTTGCTGTAAGCTTAAATTTTTTTTTCTTTGCTTTCATGCTTCATTTAAGGATGAACATTTACCGTGGTGGATAAAGTGTGATAAAAGTTGAACTGGAATAGCAGGAAAGGCATATAAGCAAACAAACACGCTGACAAGCAAAACTAAATTGGCAATTTGGAACAGCGAATCTCGCTTACGGCCATACCACTCTGAGAACGCTCGATCTCGTCTGATCTCGGAAGCTAAGCAGGGTCGGGCCTGGTTAGTACTTGGATGGGAGACCGCCTGGGAATACCAGGTGCTGTAAGCTTTAATTTTTTTTTCTTTGCTTTCAGGCTTAATTTAAGGACGAACATTTACCGTTGTGGATAAAGTGTGATAAAAGTTGAACTGGAATAGCAGGAAAGGCATATAAGCAAACAAACACGCTGACAAGCAAAAATAAATAGGCAATTTGGAACAGCGAATCTCGCTTACGGCCATACCACTCTGAGAAAGCTTGATCTCGTCTGATCTCGAAAGCTAAGCAGGGTCGGGCCTGGTTAGTACTTGGATGGGAGACCGCCTGGGAAAACCAGGTGCTGTAAGCTTTAATTTTTTTTTCTTTGCTTTCATGCTTAATTTAAGGATGAACATTTACCGTGGTGAATAAAGTGTGATAAAAGTTGAACTGGAATAGCAGGAAAGGCATATAAGCAAACAAACACGCTGCCAAGCAAAAATAAATAGGCAATTTCGAAGCACGAATCTCGCTTACGGCCATACCACTCTAAGAACGCTCGATCTCGTCTGATCTCGAAAGCTAAGCAGTGTCGGGCCTGGTTAGTACTTGGATGGGAGACCGCCTGGGAATACCAGGTGCTGTAAGCTTAAATTTTTTTTTCTTTGCTTTCATGCTTCATTTAAGGATGAACATTTACCGTGGTGGATAAAGTGTGATAAAAGTTGAACTGGAATAGCAGGAAAGGCATATAAGCAAACAAACACGCTGACAAGCAAAACTAAATTGGCAATTTGGAACAGCGAATCTCGCTTACGGCCATACCACTCTGAGAAAGCTTGATCTCGTCTGATCTCGGAAGCTAAGCAGGGTCGGGCCTGGTTAGTACTTGGATGGGAGACCGCCTGGGAATACCAGGTGCTGTAAGCTTTAATTTTTTTTTCTTTGCTTTCAGGCTTAATTTAAGGACGAACATTTACCGTTGTGGATAAAGTGTGATAAAAGTTGAACTGGAATAGCAGGAAAGGCATATAAGCAAACAAACACGCTGACAAGCAAAAATAAATAGGCAATTTGGAACAGCGAATCTCGCTTGCGGCCATACCACTCTGAGAAAGCTTGATCTCGTCTGATCTCGAAAGCTAAGCAGGGTGGGGCCTGGTTAGTACTTGGCTGGGAGACCGCCTGGGAATACCAGTTGCTGTAAGCTTAAATTTTTTTTTCTTTGCTTTCATGCTTAATTTAAGGATGAACATTTACCGTGGTGAATAAAGTTTGATAAAAGTTGAACTGGAATAGCAGGAAAGGCATATAAGCAAACAAACACGCTGACAAGCAAAAATAAATTGGCAATTTCGAAGCACGAATCTCGCTTACGGCCATACCACTCTGAGAACGCTCGATCTCGTCTGATCTCGGAAGCTAAGCAGCGTCGGGCCTGGTTAGTACTTGGATGGGAGACCGCCTGGGAATACCAGGTGCTGTAAGCTTTAATTTTTTTTTCTTTGCTTTCAGGCTTAATTTAAGGACGAACATTTACCGTTGTGGATAAAGTGTGATAAAAGTTGAACTGAAATAGCAGGAAAGGCATATAAGCAAACAAACACGCTGCCAAGCAAAAATAAAAAGGCAATTTGGAACAGGGAATCTCGCTTACGGCCATACCACTCTGAGAACGCTCGATCTCGTCTGATCTCGGAAGCTAAGCAGGGTCGGGCCTGGTTAGTACTTGGATGGGAGACCGCCTGGGAATACCAGGTGCTGTGAGCTTTAATTTTTTTTTCTTTGCTTTCATGCTTAATTTAAGGATGAACATTTACCGTGGTGGATAAAGTGTGATAAAAGTTGAACTGGAATAGCAGGAAAGGCATATAAGCAAACAAACACGCTGACAAGCAAAAATAAATTGGCAATTTCGAAGCACGAATCTCGCTTACGGCCATACCACTCTGAGAACGCTCGATCTCGTCTGATCTCGGAAGCTAAGCAGCGTCGGGCCTGGTTAGTACTTGGATGGGAGACCGCCTGGGAATACCAGTTGCTGTAAGCTTAAATTTTTTTTTCTTTGCTTTCATGCTTAATTTAAGGACGAACATTTACCGTGGTGAAAAAAGTGTGATAAAAGTTGAACTGGAATAGCAGGAAAGGCATATGAGCAAACAAACACACTGACAAGCAAAAATAAATTGGCAATTTGGAACAGCGAATCTCGCTTACGGCCATACCACTCTGAGAACGCTCGATCTCGTCTGATCTTGAAAGCTAAGCAGGGTCGGGCCTGGTTAGTACTTGGATGGGAGACCGCCTGGGAATACCAGGTGCTGTAAGCTTTAATTTTTTTTTTCTTTGCTTTCATGCTTAATTTAAGGACGAACATTTACCGTTGTGGATAAAGTGTGATAAAAGTTGAACTGGAATAGCAGGAAAGGCATAAAAGCAAACAAACACGCTTCCAAGCAAAAATAAATAGGCAATTTGGAACAGCGAATCTCGCTTACGGCCATACCACTCTGAGAAAGCTTCATCTCGTCTGATCTCGAAAGCTAAGCAGGGTCGGGCCTGGTTAGTACTTGGATGGGAGACCGCCTGGGAAAACCAGGTGCTGTAAGCTTTAATTTTTTTTTCTTTGCTTTCATGCTTAATTTAAGGATGAACATTTACCGTGGTGAATAAAGTGTGATAAAAGTTGAACTGGAATAGCAGGAAAGGCATAGAAGCAAACAAACACGCTGACAAGCAAAAATAAATTGGCAATTTGGAACAGCGAATCTCGCTTACGGCCATACCACTCTGAGAACGCTCGATCTCGTCTGATCTTGAAAGCTAAGCAGGGTCGGGCCTGGTTAGTACTTGGATGGGAGACCGCCTGGGAATACCAGGTGCTGTAAGCTTTAATTTTTTTTTCTTTGCTTTCATGCTTAATTTAAGGATGAACATTTACCGTGGTGAAAAAAGTGTGATAAAAGTTGAACTGGAATAGCAGGAAAGGCATATGAGCAAACAAACACACTGACAAGCAAAAATAAATTGGCAATTTGGAACAGCGAATCTCGCTTACGGCCATACCACTCTGAGAACGCTCGATCTCGTCTGATCTTGAAAGCTAAGCAGGGTCGGGCCTGGTTAGTACTTGGATGGGAGACCGCCTGGGAATACCAGGTGCTGTAAGCTTTAATTTTTTTTTTCTTTGCTTTCATGCTTAATTTAAGGACGAACATTTACCGTTGTGGATAAAGTGTGATAAAAGTTGAACTGGAATAGCAGGAAAGGCATAAAAGCAAACAAACACGCTTCCAAGCAAAAATAAATAGGCAATTTGGAACTGCGAATCTCGCTTACGGCCATACCACTCTGAGAAAGCTTGATCTCGTCTGATCTCGAAAGCTAAGCAGGGTGGGGCCTGGTTAGTACTTGGCTGGGAGACCGCCTGGGAATACCAGTTGCTGTAAGCTTAAATTTTTTTTTCTTTGCTTTCATGCTTAATTTAAGGATGAACATTTACCGTGGTGAATAAAGTTTGATAAAAGTTGAACTGGAATAGCAGGAAAGGCATATAAGCAAACAAACACGCTGACAAGCAAAAATAAATTGGCAATTTCGAAGCACGAATCTCGCTTACGGCCATACCACTCTGAGAACGCTCGATCTCGTCTGATCTCGGAAGCTAAGCAGCGTCGGGCCTGGTTAGTACTTGGATGGGAGACCGCCTGGGAATACCAGTTGCTGTAAGCTTAAATTTTTTTTTCTTTGCTTTCATGCTTAATTTAAGGATGAACATTTACCGTGGTGAAAAAAGTGTGATAAAAGTTGAACTGGAATTGCAGGAAAGGCATATGAGCAAACAAACACACTGACAAGCAAAAATAAATTGGCAATTTGGAACAGCGAATCTCGCTTACGGCCATACCACTCTGAGAACGCTCGATCTCGTCTGATCTTGAAAGCTAAGCAGGGTCGGGCCTGGTTAGTACTTGGATGGGAGACCGCCTGGGAATACCAGGTGCTGTAAGCTTTAATTTTTTTTTTCTTTGCTTTCATGCTTAATTTAAGGACGAACATTTACCGTTGTGGATAAAGTGTGATAAAAGTTGAACTGGAATAGCAGGAAAGGCATATAAGCAAACAAACACGCTTCCAAGCAAAAATAAATAAGCAATTTGGAACAGCGAATCTCGCTTACGGCCATACCACTCTGAGAAAGCTTCATCTCGTCTGATCTCGAAAGCTAAGCAGGGTCGGGCCTGGTTAGTACTTGGATGGGAGACCGCCTGGGAATACCAGGTGCTGTAAGCTTTAATTTTTTTTTCTTTGCTTTCAGGCTTAATTTAAGGAAGAACATTTACCGTTGTGGATAAAGTGTGATAAAAGTTGAACTGAAATAGCAGGAAAGGCATATAAGCAAACAAACACGCTGCCAAGCAAAAATAAATAGGCAATTTGGAACAGGGAATCTCGCTTACGGCCATACCACTCTGAGAACGCTCGATCTCGTCTGATCTCGGAAGCTAAGCAGGGTCGGGCCTGGTTAGTACTTGGATGGGAGACCGCCTGGGAATACCAGGTGCTGTGAGCTTTAATTTTTTTTTCTTTGCTTTCATGCTTAATTTAAGGATGAACATTTACCGTGGTGGATAAAGTGTGATAAAAGTTGAACTGGAATAGCAGGAAAGGCATATAAGCAAACAAACACGCTGACAAGCAAAAATAAATTGGCAATTTGGAACAGCAAATCTCGCTTACGGCCATACCACTCTGAGAACGCTCGATCTCGTCTGATCTCGGAAGCTAAGCAGGGTCGGGCCTGGTTAGTACTTGGATGGGAGACCGCCTGGGAATACCAGGTGCTGTAAGCTTTAATTTTTTTTTCTTTGCTTTCAGGCTTAATTTAAGGACGAACATTTACCGTTGTGGATAAAGTGTGATAAAAGTTGAACTGGAATAGCAGGAAAGGCATATAAGCAAACAAACACGCTGACAAGCAAAAATAAATAGGCAATTTGGAACAGCGAATCTCGCTTACGGCCATACCACTCTGAGAAAGCTTGATCTCGTCTGATCTCGAAAGCTAAGCAGGGTCGGGCCTGGTTAGTACTTGGCTGGGAGACCGCCTGGGAATACCAGGTGCTGTAAGCTTAAATTTTTTTTTCTTTGCTTTCATGCTTAATTTAAGGATGAACATTTACCGTGGTGAATAAAGTGTGATAAAAGTTGAACTGGAATAGCAGGAAAGGCATATAAGCAAACAAACACGCTGAGAAGCAAAAAAAAATTGGCAATTTCGAAGCACGAATCTCGCTTACGGCCATACCACTCTGAGAACGCTCGATCTCGTCTGATCTCGGAAGCTAAGCAGCGTCGGGCCTGGTTAGTACTTGGATGGGAGACCGCCTGGGAATACCAGGTGCTGTAAGCTTTAATTTTTTTTTCTTTGCTTTCAGGCTTAATTTAAGGAAGAACATTTACCGTTGTGGATAAAGTGTGATAAAAGTTGAACTGAAATAGCAGGAAAGGCATATAAGCAAACAAACACGCTGCCAAGCAAAAATAAATAGGCAATTTGGAACAGCGAATCTCGCTTACGGCCATACCACTCTGAGAACGCTCGATCTCGTCTGATCTCGGAAGCTAAGCAGGGTCGGGCCTGGTTAGTACTTGGATGGGAGACCGCCTGGGAATACCAGGTGCTGTAAGCTTTAATTTTTTTTTTCTTTGCTTTCAGGCTTAATTTAAGGACGAACATTTACCGTTGTGGATAAAGTGTGATAAAAGTTGAACTGGAATAGCAGGAAAGGCATAGAAGCAAACAAACACGCTGACAAGCAAAAATAAATAGGCAATTTGGAACAGCGAATCTCGCTTACGGCCATACCACTCTGAGAAAGCTTGATCTCGTCTGATCTCGAAAGCTAAGCAGGGTCGGGCCTGGTTAGTACTTGGCTGGGAGACCGCCTGGGAATACCAGGTGCTGTAAGCTTAAATTTTTTTTTCTTTGCTTTCATGCTTAATTTAAGGATGAACATTTACCGTGGTGGATAAAGTGTGATAAAAGTTGAACTGGAATAGCAGGAAAGGCATATAAGCAAACAAACACGCTGACAAGCAAAAATAAATTGGCAATTTCGAAGCACGAATCTCGCTTACGGCCATACCACTCTGAGAACGCTCGATCTCGTCTGATCTCGGCCTGGTTAGTACTTGGATGGGAGACCGCCTGGGAATACCAGGTGCTGTAAGCTTTAATTTTTTTTTCTTTGCTTTCAGGCTTAATTTAAGGACGAACATTTACCGTTGTGGATAAAGTGTGATAAAAGTTGAACTGGAATAGCAGGAAAGGCATATAAGCAAACAAACACGCTGCCAAGCAAAAATAAATAGGCAATTTGGAACAGGGAATCTCGCTTACGGCCATACCACTCTGAGAACGCTCGATCTCGTCTGATCTCGGAAGCTAAGCAGCGTCGGGCCTGGTTAGTACTTGGATGGGAGACCGCCTGGGAATACCAGTTGCTGTAAGCTTAAATTTTTTTTTCTTTGCTTTCATGCTTAATTTAAGGATGAACATTTACCGTGGTGGATAAAGTGTGATAAAAGTTGAACTGGAATAGCAGGAAAGGCATATAAGCAAACAAACACGCTGACAAGCAAAACTAAATTGGCAATTTGGAACAGCGAATCTCGCTTACGGCCATACCACTCTGAGAACGCTCGATCTCGTCTGATCTCGAAAGCTAAGCAGCGTCGGGCCTGGTTAGTACTTGGATGGGAGACCGCCTGGGAATACCAGGTGCTGTAAGCTTTATTCTTTTTTTTCTTTGCTTTCATGCTTAATTTAAGGACGAACATTTACCGTGGTGAAAAAAGTGTGATAAAAGTTGAACTGGAATAGCAGGAAAGGCATATGAGCAAACAAACACACTGACAAGCAAAAATAAATTGGCAATTTGGAACAGCGAATCTCGCTTACGGCCATACCACTCTGAGAACGCTCGATCTCGTCTGATCTTGAAAGCTAAGCAGGGTCGGGCCTGGTTAGTACTTGGATGGGAGACCGCCTGGGAATACCAGGTGCTGTAAGCTTAAATTTTTTATTTTTTTTGCTTTCATACTTAATTTAAGGACGAACATTTACCGTTGTGGATAAAGTGTGATAAAAGTTGAACTGGAATAGCAGGAAAGGCATAAAAGCAAACAAACACGCTTCCAAGCAAAAATAAATAGGCAATTTGGAACAGCGAATCTCGCTTACGGCCATACTACTCTGAGAAAGCTTCATCTCGTCTGATCTCGAAAGCTAAGCAGGGTCGGGCCTGGTTAGTACTTGGATGGGAGACCGCCTGGGAAAACCAGGTGCTGTAAGCTTTAATTTTTTTTTCTTTGCTTTCATGCTTAATTTAAGGATGAACATTTACCGTGGTGAATAAAGTGTGATAAAAGTTGAACTGGAATAGCAGGAAAGGCATAGAAGCAAACAAACACGCTGACAAGCAAAAATAAATTGGCAATTTCGAAGCACGAATCTCGCTTACGGCCATACCACTCTAAGAACGCTCGATCTCGTCTGATCTCGAAAGCTAAGCAGTGTCGGGCCTGGTTAGTACTTGGATGGGAGACCGCCTGGGAATACCAGTTGCTGTAAGCTTAAATTTTTTTTTCTTTGCTTTCATGCTTCATTTAAGGATGAACATTTACCGTGGTGGATAAAGTGTGATAAAAGTTGAACTGGAATAGCAGGAAAGGCATATAAGCAAACAAACACGCTGACAAGCAAAACTAAATTGGCAATTTGGAACAGCGAATCTCGCTTACGGCCATACCACTCTGAGAACGCTCGATCTCGTCTGATCTCGGAAGCTAAGCAGGGTCGGGCCTGGTTAGTACTTGGATGGGAGACCGCCTGGGAATACCAGGTGCTGTAAGCTTTAATTTTTTTTTCTTTGCTTTCAGGCTTAATTTAAGGACGAACATTTACCGTTGTGGATAAAGTGTGATAAAAGTTGAACTGGAATAGCAGGAAAGGCATATAAGCAAACAAACACGCTGACAAGCAAAAATAAATAGGCAATTTGGAACAGCGAATCTCGCTTACGGCCATACCACTCTGAGAAAGCTTGATCTCGTCTGATCTCGAAAGCTAAGCAGGGTGGGGCCTGGTTAGTACTTGGCTGGGAGACCGCCTGGGAATACCAGTTGCTGTAAGCTTAAATTTTTTTTTCTTTGCTTTCATGCTTAATTTAAGGATGAACATTTACCGTGGTGGATAAAGTGTGATAAAAGTTGAACTGGAATAGCAGGAAAGGCATATAAGCAAACAAACACGCTGACAAGCAAAAATAAATTGGCAATTTGGAACAGCGAATCTCGCTTACGGCCATACCACTCTGAGAACGCTCGATCTCGTCTGATCTCGGAAGCTAAGCAGCGTCGGGCCTGGTTAGTACTTGGATGGGAGACCGCCTGGGAATACCAGTTGCTGTAAGCTTAAATTTTTTTTTCTTTGCTTTCATGCTTAATTTAAGGATGAACATTTACCGTGGTGGATAAAGTGTGATAAAAGTTGAACTGGAATAGCAGGAAAGGCATATAAGCAAACAAACACGCTGACAAGCAAAACTAAATTGGCAATTTGGAACAGCGAATCTCGCTTACGGCCATACCACTCTGAGAACGCTCGATCTCGTCTGATCTCGAAAGCTAAGCAGGGTCGGGCCTGGTTAGTACTTGGATGGGAGACCGCCTGGGAATACCAGGTGCTGTAAGCTTTATTCTTTTTTTTCTTTGCTTTCATGCTTAATTTAAGGACGAACATTTACCGTGGTGAAAAAAGTGTGATAAAAGTTGAACTGGAATAGCAGGAAAGGCATATGAGCAAACAAACACACTGACAAGCAAAAATAAATTGGCAATTTGGAACAGCGAATCTCGCTTACGGCCATACCACTCTGAGAACGCTCGATCTCGTCTGATCTTGAAAGCTAAGCAGGGTCGGGCCTGGTTAGTACTTGGATGGGAGACCGCCTGGGAATACCAGGTGCTGTAAGCTTTAATTTTTTTTTTCTTTGCTTTCATGCTTAATTTAAGGACGAACATTTACCGTTGTGGATAAAGTGTGATAAAAGTTGAACTGGAATAGCAGGAAAGGCATAAAAGCAAACAAACACGCTTCCAAGCAAAAATAAATAGGCAATTTGGAACAGCGAATCTCGCTTACGGCCATACCACTCTGAGAAATCTTCATCTCGTCTGATCTCGAAAGCTAAGCAGGGTCGGGCCTGGTTAGTACTTGGATGGGAGACCGCCTGGGAAAACCAGGTGCTGTAAGCTTTAATTTTTTTTTCTTTGCTTTCATGCTTAATTTAAGGATGAACATTTACCGTGGTGAATAAAGTGTGATAAAAGTTGAACTGGAATAGCAGGAAAGGCATAGAAGCAAACAAACACGCTGACAAGCAAAAATAAATTGGCAATTTCGAAGCACGAATCTTGCTTACGGCCATACCACTCTAAGAACGCTCGATCTCGTCTGATCTCGAAAGCTAAGCAGTGTCGGGCCTGGTTAGTACTTGGATGGGAGACCGCCTGGGAATACCAGTTGCTGTAAGCTTAAATTTTTTTTCTTTGCTTTCATGCTTCATTTAAGGATGAACATTTACCGTGGTGGATAAAGTGTGATAAAAGTTGAACTGGAATAGCAGGAAAGGCATATAAGCAAACAAACACGCTGACAAGCAAAACTAAATTGGCAATTTGGAACAGCGAATCTCGCTTACGGCCATACCACTCTGAGAACGCTCGATCTCGTCTGATCTCGGAAGCTAAGCAGGGTCGGGCCTGGTTAGTACTTGGATGGGAGACCGCCTGGGAATACCAGGTGCTGTAAGCTTTAATTTTTTTTTCTTTGCTTTCAGGCTTAATTTAAGGACGAACATTTACCGTTGTGGATAAAGTGTGATAAAAGTTGAACTGGAATAGCAGGAAAGGCATATAAGCAAACAAACACGCTGACAAGCAAAAATAAATAGGCAATTTGGAACAGCGAATCTCGCTTACGGCCATACCACTCTGAGAAAGCTTGATCTCGTCTGATCTCGAAAGCTAAGCAGGGTCGGGCCTGGTTAGTACTTGGATGGGAGACCGCCTGGGAAAACCAGGTGCTGTAAGCTTTAATTTTTTTTTCTTTGCTTTCATGCTTAATTTAAGGATGAACATTTACCGTGGTGAATAAAGTGTGATAAAAGTTGAACTGGAATAGCAGGAAAGGCATATAAGCAAACAAACACGCTGACAAGCAAAAAAAAATTGGCAATTTCGAAGCACGAATCTCGCTTACGGCCATACCACTCTGAGAACGCTCGATCTCGTCTGATCTCGGAAGCTAAGCAGCGTCGGGCCTGGTTAGTACTTGGATGGGAGACCGCCTGGGAATACCAGGTGCTGTAAGCTTTAATTTTTTTTTCTTTGCTTTCAGGCTTAATTTAAGGACGAACATTTACCGTTGTGGATAAAGTGTGATAAAAGTTGAACTGAAATAGCAGGAAAGGCATATAAGCAAACAAACACGCTGCCAAGCAAAAATAAATAGGCAATTTGGACCAGCGAATCTCGCTTACGGCCATACCACTCTGAGAACGCTCGATCTCGTCTGATCTCGGAAGCTAAGCAGGGTCGGGCCTGGTTAGTACTTGGATGGGAGACCGCCTGGGAATACCAGGTGCTGTAAGCTTTAATTTTTTTTTCTTTGCTTTCAGGCTTAATTTAAGGACGAACATTTACCGTTGTGGATAAAGTGTGATAAAAGTTGAACTGGAATAGCAGGAAAGGCATATAAGCAAACAAACACGCTGACAAGCAAAAATAAATAGGCAATTTGGAACAGCGAATCTCGCTTACGGCCATACCACTCTGAGAAAGCTTGATCTCGTCTGATCTCGAAAGCTAAGCAGGGTCGGGCCTGGTTAGTACTTGGCTGGGAGACCGCCTGGGAATACCAGGTGCTGTGAGCTTTAATTTTTTTTTCTTTGCTTTCATGCTTAATTTAAGGATGAACATTTACCGTGGTGGATAAAGTGTGATAAAAGTTGAACTGGAATAGCAGGAAAGGCATATAAGCAAACAAACACGCTGACAAGCAAAAATAAATTGGCAATTTCGAAGCACGAATCTCGCTTACGGCCATACCACTCTGAGAACGCTCGATCTCGTCTGATCTCGGCCTGGTTAGTACTTGGATGGGAGACCGCCTGGGAATACCAGGTGCTGTAAGCTTTAATTTTTTTTTCTTTGCTTTCAGGCTTAATTTAAGGACGAACATTTACCGTTGTGGATAAAGTGTGATAAAAGTTGAACTGGAATAGCAGGAAAGGCATATAAGCAAACAAACACGCTGACAAGCAAAAATAAATAGGCAATTTGGAACAGCGAATCTCGCTTACGGCCATACCACTCTGAGAAAGCTTGATCTCGTCTGATCTCGAAAGCTAAGCAGGGTGGGGCCTGGTTAGTACTTGGCTGGGAGACCGCCTGGGAATACCAGTTGCTGTAAGCTTAAATTTTTTTTTCTTTGCTTTCATGCTTAATTTAAGGATGAACATTTACCGTGGTGAATAAAGTTTGATAAAAGTTGAACTGGAATAGCAGGAAAGGCATATAAGCAAACAAACACGCTGACAAGCAAAAATAAATTGGCAATTTCGAAGCACGAATCTCGCTTACGGCCATACCACTCTGAGAACGCTCGATCTCGTCTGATCTCGGAAGCTAAGCAGCGTCGGGCCTGGTTAGTACTTGGATGGGAGACCGCCTGGGAATACCAGGTGCTGTAAGCTTTAATTTTTTTTTCTTTGCTTTCAGGCTTAATTTAAGGACGAACATTTACCGTTGTGGATAAAGTGTGATAAAAGTTGAACTGAAATAGCAGGAAAGGCATATAAGCAAACAAACACGCTGCCAAGCAAAAATAAAAAGGCAATTTGGAACAGGGAATCTCGCTTACGGCCATACCACTCTGAGAACGCTCGATCTCGTCTGATCTCGGAAGCTAAGCAGGGTCGGGCCTGGTTAGTACTTGGATGGGAGACCGCCTGGGAATACCAGGTGCTGTGAGCTTTAATTTTTTTTTCTTTGCTTTCATGCTTAATTTAAGGATGAACATTTACCGTGGTGGATAAAGTGTGATAAAAGTTGAACTGGAATAGCAGGAAAGGCATATAAGCAAACAAACACGCTGACAAGCAAAAATAAATTGGCAATTTCGAAGCACGAATCTCGCTTACGGCCATACCACTCTGAGAACGCTCGATCTCGTCTGATCTCGGAAGCTAAGCAGCGTCGGGCCTGGTTAGTACTTGGATGGGAGACCGCCTGGGAATACCAGTTGCTGTAAGCTTAAATTTTTTTTTCTTTGCTTTCATGCTTAATTTAAGGACGAACATTTACCGTGGTGGATAAAGTGTGATAAAAGTTGAACTGGAATAGCAGGAAAGGCATATAAGCAAACAAACACGCTGACAAGCAAAACTAAATTGGCAATTTGGAACAGCGAATCTCGCTTACGGCCATACCACTCTGAGAACGCTCGATCTCGTCTGATCTTGAAAGCTAAGCAGGGTCGGGCCTGGTTAGTACTTGGATGGGAGACCGCCTGGGAATACCAGGTGCTGTAAGCTTTAATTTTTTTTTTCTTTGCTTTCATGCTTAATTTAAGGACGAACATTTACCGTTGTGGATAAAGTGTGATAAAAGTTGAACTGGAATAGCAGGAAAGGCATAAAAGCAAACAAACACGCTTCCAAGCAAAAATAAATAGGCAATTTGGAACAGCGAATCTCGCTTACGGCCATACCACTCTGAGAAAGCTTCATCTCGTCTGATCTCGAAAGCTAAGCAGGGTCGGGCCTGGTTAGTACTTGGATGGGAGACCGCCTGGGAAAACCAGGTGCTGTAAGCTTTAATTTTTTTTTCTTTGCTTTCATGCTTAATTTAAGGATGAACATTTACCGTGGTGAATAAAGTGTGATAAAAGTTGAACTGGAATAGCAGGAAAGGCATAGAAGCAAACAAACACGCTGACAAGCAAAAATAAATTGGCAATTTGGAACAGCGAATCTCGCTTACGGCCATACCACTCTGAGAACGCTCGATCTCGTCTGATCTTGAAAGCTAAGCAGGGTCGGGCCTGGTTAGTACTTGGATGGGAGACCGCCTGGGAATACCAGGTGCTGTAAGCTTTAATTTTTTTTTCTTTGCTTTCATGCTTAATTTAAGGATGAACATTTACCGTGGTGAAAAAAGTGTGATAAAAGTTGAACTGGAATAGCAGGAAAGGCATATGAGCAAACAAACACACTGACAAGCAAAAATAAATTGGCAATTTGGAACAGCGAATCTCGCTTACGGCCATACCACTCTGAGAACGCTCGATCTCGTCTGATCTTGAAAGCTAAGCAGGGTCGGGCCTGGTTAGTACTTGGATGGGAGACCGCCTGGGAATACCAGGTGCTGTAAGCTTTAATTTTTTTTTTCTTTGCTTTCATGCTTAATTTAAGGACGAACATTTACCGTTGTGGATAAAGTGTGATAAAAGTTGAACTGGAATAGCAGGAAAGGCATAAAAGCAAACAAACACGCTTCCAAGCAAAAATAAATAGGCAATTTGGAACAGCGAATCTCGCTTACGGCCATACCACTCTGAGAAAGCTTCATCTCGTCTGATCTCGAAAGCTAAGCAGGGTCGGGCCTGGTTAGTACTTGGATGGGAGACCGCCTGGGAAAACCAGGTGCTGTAAGCTTTAATTTTTTTTTCTTTGCTTTCATGCTTAATTTAAGGATGAACATTTACCGTGGTGAATAAAGTGTGATAAAAGTTGAACTGGAATAGCAGGAAAGGCATAGAAGCAAACAAACACGCTGACAAGCAAAAATAAATTGGCAATTTCGAAGCACGAATCTCGCTTACGGCCATACCACTCTAAGAACGCTCGATCTCGTCTGATCTCGAAAGCTAAGCAGTGTCGGGCCTGGTCAGTACTTGGATGGGAGACCGCCTGGGAATACCAGTTGCTGTAAGCTTAAATTTTTTTTTCTTTGCTTTCATGCTTCATTTAAGGATGAACATTTACCGTGGTGGATAAAGTGTGATAAAAGTTGAACTGGAATAGCAGGAAAGGCATATAAGCAAACAAACACGCTGACAAGCAAAACTAAATTGGCAATTTGGAACAGCGAATCTCGCTTACGGCCATACCACTCTGAGAACGCTCGATCTCGTCTGATCTCGGAAGCTAAGCAGGGTCGGGCCTGGTTAGTACTTGGATGGGAGACCGCCTGGGAATACCAGGTGCTGTAAGCTTTAATTTTTTTTTCTTTGCTTTCAGGCTTAATTTAAGGACGAACATTTACCGTTGTGGATAAAGTGTGATAAAAGTTGAACTGGAATAGCAGGAAAGGCATATAAGCAAACAAACACGCTGACAAGCAAAAATAAATAGGCAATTTGGAACAGCGAATCTCGCTTACGGCCATACCACTCTGAGAAAGCTTGATCTCGTCTGATCTCGAAAGCTAAGCAGGGTGGGGCCTGGTTAGTACTTGGCTGGGAGACCGCCTGGGAATACCAGTTGGTGTAAGCTTAAATTTTTTTTTCTTTGCTTTCATGCTTAATTTAAGGATGAACATTTACCGTGGTGAATAAAGTTTGATAAAAGTTGAACTGGAATAGCAGGAAAGGCATATAAGCAAACGAACACGCTGCCAAGCAAAAATAAATAGGCAATTTGGAACAGGGAATCTCGCTTACGGCCATACCACTCTGAGAACGCTCGATCTCGTCTGATCTCGGAAGCTAAGCAGGGTCGGGCCTGGTTAGTACTTGGATGGGAGACCGCCTGGGAATACCAGGTGCTGTGAGCTTTAATTTTTTTTTCTTTGCTTTCATGCTTAATTTAAGGATGAACATTTACCGTGGTGGATAAAGTGTGATAAAAGTTGAACTGGAATAGCAGGAAAGGCATATAAGCAAACAAACACGCTGACAAGCAAAAATAAATTGGCAATTTGGAACAGCGAATCTCGCTTACGGCCATACCACTCTGAGAACGCTCGATCTCGTCTGATCTCGGAAGCTAAGCAGCGTCGGGCCTGGTTAGTACTTGGATGGGAGACCGCCTGGGAATACCAGTTGCTGTAAGCTTAAATTTTTTTTTCTTTGCTTTCATGCTTAATTTAAGGATGAACATTTACCGTGGTGGATAAAGTGTGATAAAAGTTGAACTGGAATAGCAGGAAAGGCATATAAGCAAACAAACACGCTGACAAGCAAAACTAAATTGGCAATTTGGAACAGCGAATCTCGCTTACGGCCATACCACTCTGAGAACGCTCGATCTCGTCTGATCTCGAAAGCTAAGCAGGGTCGGGCCTGGTTAGTACTTGGATGGGAGACCGCCTGGGAATACCAGGTGCTGTAAGCTTTATTCTTTTTTTTCTTTGCTTTCATGCTTAATTTAAGGACGAACATTTACCGTGGTGAAAAAAGTGTGATAAAAGTTGAACTGGAATAGCAGGAAAGGCATATAAGCAAACAAACACGCTGACAAGCAAAACTAAATTGGCAATTTGGAACAGCGAATCTCGCTTACGGCCATACCACTCTGAGAACGCTCGATCTCGTCTGATCTCGAAAGCTAAGCAGCGTCGGGCCTGGTTAGTACTTGGATGGGAGACCGCCTGGGAATACCAGGTGCTGTAAGCTTTATTCTTTTTTTTCTTTGCTTTCATGCTTAATTTAAGGACGAACATTTACCGTGGTGAAAAAAGTGTGATAAAAGTTGAACTGGAATAGCAGGAAAGGCATATGAGCAAACAAACACACTGACAAGCAAAAATAAATTGGCAATTTGGAACAGCGAATCTCGCTTACGGCCATACCACTCTGAGAACGCTCGATCTCGTCTGATCTTGAAAGCTAAGCAGGGTCGGGCCTGGTTAGTACTTGGATGGGAGACCGCCTGGGAATACCAGGTGCTGTAAGCTTAAATTTTTTATTTTTTTTGCTTTCATACTTAATTTAAGGACGAACATTTACCGTTGTGGATAAAGTGTGATAAAAGTTGAACTGGAATAGCAGGAAAGGCATAAAAGCAAACAAACACGCTTCCAAGCAAAAATAAATAGGCAATTTGGAACAGCGAATCTCGCTTACGGCCATACTACTCTGAGAAAGCTTCATCTCGTCTGATCTCGAAAGCTAAGCAGGGTCGGGCCTGGTTAGTACTTGGATGGGAGACCGCCTGGGAAAACCAGGTGCTGTAAGCTTTAATTTTTTTTTCTTTGCTTTCATGCTTAATTTAAGGATGAACATTTACCGTGGTGAATAAAGTGTGATAAAAGTTGAACTGGAATAGCAGGAAAGGCATAGAAGCAAACAAACACGCTGACAAGCAAAAATAAATTGGCAATTTCGAAGCACGAATCTCGCTTACGGCCATACCACTCTAAGAACGCTCGATCTCGTCTGATCTCGAAAGCTAAGCAGTGTCGGGCCTGGTTAGTACTTGGATGGGAGACCGCCTGGGAATACCAGTTGCTGTAAGCTTAAATTTTTTTTTCTTTGCTTTCATGCTTCATTTAAGGATGAACATTTACCGTGGTGGATAAAGTGTGATAAAAGTTGAACTGGAATAGCAGGAAAGGCATATAAGCAAACAAACACGCTGACAAGCAAAACTAAATTGGCAATTTGGAACAGCGAATCTCGCTTACGGCCATACCACTCTGAGAACGCTCGATCTCGTCTGATCTCGGAAGCTAAGCAGGGTCGGGCCTGGTTAGTACTTGGATGGGAGACCGCCTGGGAATACCAGGTGCTGTAAGCTTTAATTTTTTTTTCTTTGCTTTCAGGCTTAATTTAAGGACGAACATTTACCGTTGTGGATAAAGTGTGATAAAAGTTGAACTGGAATAGCAGGAAAGGCATATAAGCAAACAAACACGCTGACAAGCAAAAATAAATAGGCAATTTGGAACAGCGAATCTCGCTTACGGCCATACCACTCTGAGAAAGCTTGATCTCGTCTGATCTCGAAAGCTAAGCAGGGTGGGGCCTGGTTAGTACTTGGCTGGGAGACCGCCTGGGAATACCAGTTGCTGTAAGCTTAAATTTTTTTTTCTTTGCTTTCATGCTTAATTTAAGGATGAACATTTACCGTGGTGGATAAAGTGTGATAAAAGTTGAACTGGAATAGCAGGAAAGGCATATAAGCAAACAAACACGCTGACAAGCAAAAATAAATTGGCAATTTGGAACAGCGAATCTCGCTTACGGCCATACCACTCTGAGAACGCTCGATCTCGTCTGATCTCGGAAGCTAAGCAGCGTCGGGCCTGGTTAGTACTTGGATGGGAGACCGCCTGGGAATACCAGTTGCTGTAAGCTTAAATTTTTTTTTCTTTGCTTTCATGCTTAATTTAAGGATGAACATTTACCGTGGTGGATAAAGTGTGATAAAAGTTGAACTGGAATAGCAGGAAAGGCATATAAGCAAACAAACACGCTGACAAGCAAAACTAAATTGGCAATTTGGAACAGCGAATCTCGCTTACGGCCATACCACTCTGAGAACGCTCGATCTCGTCTGATCTCGAAAGCTAAGCAGGGTCGGGCCTGGTTAGTACTTGGATGGGAGACCGCCTGGGAATACCAGGTGCTGTAAGCTTTATTCTTTTTTTTCTTTGCTTTCATGCTTAATTTAAGGACGAACATTTACCGTGGTGAAAAAAGTGTGATAAAAGTTGAACTGGAATAGCAGGAAAGGCATATGAGCAAACAAACACACTGACAAGCAAAAATAAATTGGCAATTTGGAACAGCGAATCTCGCTTACGGCCATACCACTCTGAGAACGCTCGATCTCGTCTGATCTTGAAAGCTAAGCAGGGTCGGGCCTGGTTAGTACTTGGATGGGAGACCGCCTGGGAATACCAGGTGCTGTAAGCTTTAATTTTTTTTTTCTTTGCTTTCATGCTTAATTTAAGGACGAACATTTACCGTTGTGGATAAAGTGTGATAAAAGTTGAACTGGAATAGCAGGAAAGGCATAAAAGCAAACAAACACGCTTCCAAGCAAAAATAAATAGGCAATTTGGAACAGCGAATCTCGCTTACGGCCATACCACTCTGAGAAATCTTCATCTCGTCTGATCTCGAAAGCTAAGCAGGGTCGGGCCTGGTTAGTACTTGGATGGGAGACCGCCTGGGAAAACCAGGTGCTGTAAGCTTTAATTTTTTTTTCTTTGCTTTCATGCTTAATTTAAGGATGAACATTTACCGTGGTGAATAAAGTGTGATAAAAGTTGAACTGGAATAGCAGGAAAGGCATAGAAGCAAACAAACACGCTGACAAGCAAAAATAAATTGGCAATTTCGAAGCACGAATCTTGCTTACGGCCATACCACTCTAAGAACGCTCGATCTCGTCTGATCTCGAAAGCTAAGCAGTGTCGGGCCTGGTTAGTACTTGGATGGGAGACCGCCTGGGAATACCAGTTGCTGTAAGCTTAAATTTTTTTTCTTTGCTTTCATGCTTCATTTAAGGATGAACATTTACCGTGGTGGATAAAGTGTGATAAAAGTTGAACTGGAATAGCAGGAAAGGCATATAAGCAAACAAACACGCTGACAAGCAAAACTAAATTGGCAATTTGGAACAGCGAATCTCGCTTACGGCCATACCACTCTGAGAACGCTCGATCTCGTCTGATCTCGGAAGCTAAGCAGGGTCGGGCCTGGTTAGTACTTGGATGGGAGACCGCCTGGGAATACCAGGTGCTGTAAGCTTTAATTTTTTTTTCTTTGCTTTCAGGCTTAATTTAAGGACGAACATTTACCGTTGTGGATAAAGTGTGATAAAAGTTGAACTGGAATAGCAGGAAAGGCATATAAGCAAACAAACACGCTGACAAGCAAAAATAAATAGGCAATTTGGAACAGCGAATCTCGCTTACGGCCATACCACTCTGAGAAAGCTTGATCTCGTCTGATCTCGAAAGCTAAGCAGGGTCGGGCCTGGTTAGTACTTGGATGGGAGACCGCCTGGGAAAACCAGGTGCTGTAAGCTTTAATTTTTTTTTCTTTGCTTTCATGCTTAATTTAAGGATGAACATTTACCGTGGTGAATAAAGTGTGATAAAAGTTGAACTGGAATAGCAGGAAAGGCATATAAGCAAACAAACACGCTGACAAGCAAAAAAAAATTGGCAATTTCGAAGCACGAATCTCGCTTACGGCCATACCACTCTGAGAACGCTCGATCTCGTCTGATCTCGGAAGCTAAGCAGCGTCGGGCCTGGTTAGTACTTGGATGGGAGACCGCCTGGGAATACCAGGTGCTGTAAGCTTTAATTTTTTTTTCTTTGCTTTCAGGCTTAATTTAAGGACGAACATTTACCGTTGTGGATAAAGTGTGATAAAAGTTGAACTGAAATAGCAGGAAAGGCATATAAGCAAACAAACACGCTGCCAAGCAAAAATAAATAGGCAATTTGGACCAGCGAATCTCGCTTACGGCCATACCACTCTGAGAACGCTCGATCTCGTCTGATCTCGGAAGCTAAGCAGGGTCGGGCCTGGTTAGTACTTGGATGGGAGACCGCCTGGGAATACCAGGTGCTGTAAGCTTTAATTTTTTTTTCTTTGCTTTCAGGCTTAATTTAAGGACGAACATTTACCGTTGTGGATAAAGTGTGATAAAAGTTGAACTGGAATAGCAGGAAAGGCATATAAGCAAACAAACACGCTGACAAGCAAAAATAAATAGGCAATTTGGAACAGCGAATCTCGCTTACGGCCATACCACTCTGAGAAAGCTTGATCTCGTCTGATCTCGAAAGCTAAGCAGGGTCGGGCCTGGTTAGTACTTGGCTGGGAGACCGCCTGGGAATACCAGGTGCTGTGAGCTTTAATTTTTTTTTCTTTGCTTTCATGCTTAATTTAAGGATGAACATTTACCGTGGTGGATAAAGTGTGATAAAAGTTGAACTGGAATAGCAGGAAAGGCATATAAGCAAACAAACACGCTGACAAGCAAAAATAAATTGGCAATTTCGAAGCACGAATCTCGCTTACGGCCATACCACTCTGAGAACGCTCGATCTCGTCTGATCTCGGCCTGGTTAGTACTTGGATGGGAGACCGCCTGGGAATACCAGGTGCTGTAAGCTTTAATTTTTTTTTCTTTGCTTTCAGGCTTAATTTAAGGACGAACATTTACCGTTGTGGATAAAGTGTGATAAAAGTTGAACTGGAATAGCAGGAAAGGCATATAAGCAAACAAACACGCTGACAAGCAAAAATAAATAGGCAATTTGGAACAGCGAATCTCGCTTACGGCCATACCACTCTGAGAAAGCTTGATCTCGTCTGATCTCGAAAGCTAAGCAGGGTGGGGCCTGGTTAGTACTTGGCTGGGAGACCGCCTGGGAATACCAGTTGCTGTAAGCTTAAATTTTTTTTTCTTTGCTTTCATGCTTAATTTAAGGATGAACATTTACCGTGGTGAATAAAGTTTGATAAAAGTTGAACTGGAATAGCAGGAAAGGCATATAAGCAAACAAACACGCTGACAAGCAAAAATAAATTGGCAATTTCGAAGCACGAATCTCGCTTACGGCCATACCACTCTGAGAACGCTCGATCTCGTCTGATCTCGGAAGCTAAGCAGCGTCGGGCCTGGTTAGTACTTGGATGGGAGACCGCCTGGGAATACCAGGTGCTGTAAGCTTTAATTTTTTTTTCTTTGCTTTCAGGCTTAATTTAAGGACGAACATTTACCGTTGTGGATAAAGTGTGATAAAAGTTGAACTGAAATAGCAGGAAAGGCATATAAGCAAACAAACACGCTGCCAAGCAAAAATAAAAAGGCAATTTGGAACAGGGAATCTCGCTTACGGCCATACCACTCTGAGAACGCTCGATCTCGTCTGATCTCGGAAGCTAAGCAGGGTCGGGCCTGGTTAGTACTTGGATGGGAGACCGCCTGGGAATACCAGGTGCTGTGAGCTTTAATTTTTTTTTCTTTGCTTTCATGCTTAATTTAAGGATGAACATTTACCGTGGTGGATAAAGTGTGATAAAAGTTGAACTGGAATAGCAGGAAAGGCATATAAGCAAACAAACACGCTGACAAGCAAAAATAAATTGGCAATTTCGAAGCACGAATCTCGCTTACGGCCATACCACTCTGAGAACGCTCGATCTCGTCTGATCTCGGAAGCTAAGCAGCGTCGGGCCTGGTTAGTACTTGGATGGGAGACCGCCTGGGAATACCAGTTGCTGTAAGCTTAAATTTTTTTTTCTTTGCTTTCATGCTTAATTTAAGGACGAACATTTACCGTGGTGGATAAAGTGTGATAAAAGTTGAACTGGAATAGCAGGAAAGGCATATAAGCAAACAAACACGCTGACAAGCAAAACTAAATTGGCAATTTGGAACAGCGAATCTCGCTTACGGCCATACCACTCTGAGAACGCTCGATCTCGTCTGATCTTGAAAGCTAAGCAGGGTCGGGCCTGGTTAGTACTTGGATGGGAGACCGCCTGGGAATACCAGGTGCTGTAAGCTTTAATTTTTTTTTTCTTTGCTTTCATGCTTAATTTAAGGACGAACATTTACCGTTGTGGATAAAGTGTGATAAAAGTTGAACTGGAATAGCAGGAAAGGCATAAAAGCAAACAAACACGCTTCCAAGCAAAAATAAATAGGCAATTTGGAACAGCGAATCTCGCTTACGGCCATACCACTCTGAGAAAGCTTCATCTCGTCTGATCTCGAAAGCTAAGCAGGGTCGGGCCTGGTTAGTACTTGGATGGGAGACCGCCTGGGAAAACCAGGTGCTGTAAGCTTTAATTTTTTTTTCTTTGCTTTCATGCTTAATTTAAGGATGAACATTTACCGTGGTGAATAAAGTGTGATAAAAGTTGAACTGGAATAGCAGGAAAGGCATAGAAGCAAACAAACACGCTGACAAGCAAAAATAAATTGGCAATTTGGAACAGCGAATCTCGCTTACGGCCATACCACTCTGAGAACGCTCGATCTCGTCTGATCTTGAAAGCTAAGCAGGGTCGGGCCTGGTTAGTACTTGGATGGGAGACCGCCTGGGAATACCAGGTGCTGTAAGCTTTAATTTTTTTTTCTTTGCTTTCATGCTTAATTTAAGGATGAACATTTACCGTGGTGAAAAAAGTGTGATAAAAGTTGAACTGGAATAGCAGGAAAGGCATATGAGCAAACAAACACACTGACAAGCAAAAATAAATTGGCAATTTGGAACAGCGAATCTCGCTTACGGCCATACCACTCTGAGAACGCTCGATCTCGTCTGATCTTGAAAGCTAAGCAGGGTCGGGCCTGGTTAGTACTTGGATGGGAGACCGCCTGGGAATACCAGGTGCTGTAAGCTTTAATTTTTTTTTTCTTTGCTTTCATGCTTAATTTAAGGACGAACATTTACCGTTGTGGATAAAGTGTGATAAAAGTTGAACTGGAATAGCAGGAAAGGCATAAAAGCAAACAAACACGCTTCCAAGCAAAAATAAATAGGCAATTTGGAACAGCGAATCTCGCTTACGGCCATACCACTCTGAGAAAGCTTCATCTCGTCTGATCTCGAAAGCTAAGCAGGGTCGGGCCTGGTTAGTACTTGGATGGGAGACCGCCTGGGAAAACCAGGTGCTGTAAGCTTTAATTTTTTTTTCTTTGCTTTCATGCTTAATTTAAGGATGAACATTTACCGTGGTGAATAAAGTGTGATAAAAGTTGAACTGGAATAGCAGGAAAGGCATAGAAGCAAACAAACACGCTGACAAGCAAAAATAAATTGGCAATTTCGAAGCACGAATCTCGCTTACGGCCATACCACTCTAAGAACGCTCGATCTCGTCTGATCTCGAAAGCTAAGCAGTGTCGGGCCTGGTCAGTACTTGGATGGGAGACCGCCTGGGAATACCAGTTGCTGTAAGCTTAAATTTTTTTTTCTTTGCTTTCATGCTTCATTTAAGGATGAACATTTACCGTGGTGGATAAAGTGTGATAAAAGTTGAACTGGAATAGCAGGAAAGGCATATAAGCAAACAAACACGCTGACAAGCAAAACTAAATTGGCAATTTGGAACAGCGAATCTCGCTTACGGCCATACCACTCTGAGAACGCTCGATCTCGTCTGATCTCGGAAGCTAAGCAGGGTCGGGCCTGGTTAGTACTTGGATGGGAGACCGCCTGGGAATACCAGGTGCTGTAAGCTTTAATTTTTTTTTCTTTGCTTTCAGGCTTAATTTAAGGACGAACATTTACCGTTGTGGATAAAGTGTGATAAAAGTTGAACTGGAATAGCAGGAAAGGCATATAAGCAAACAAACACGCTGACAAGCAAAAATAAATAGGCAATTTGGAACAGCGAATCTCGCTTACGGCCATACCACTCTGAGAAAGCTTGATCTCGTCTGATCTCGAAAGCTAAGCAGGGTGGGGCCTGGTTAGTACTTGGCTGGGAGACCGCCTGGGAATACCAGTTGGTGTAAGCTTAAATTTTTTTTTCTTTGCTTTCATGCTTAATTTAAGGATGAACATTTACCGTGGTGAATAAAGTTTGATAAAAGTTGAACTGGAATAGCAGGAAAGGCATATAAGCAAACGAACACGCTGCCAAGCAAAAATAAATAGGCAATTTGGAACAGGAAATCTCGCTTACGGCCATACCACTCTGAGAACGCTCGATCTCGTCTGATCTCGGAAGCTAAGCAGGGTCGGGCCTGGTTAGTACTTGGATGGGAGACCGCCTGGGAATACCAGGTGCTGTGAGCTTTAATTTTTTTTTCTTTGCTTTCATGCTTAATTTAAGGATGAACATTTACCGTGGTGGATAAAGTGTGATAAAAGTTGAACTGGAATAGCAGGAAAGGCATATAAGCAAACAAACACGCTGACAAGCAAAAATAAATTGGCAATTTGGAACAGCGAATCTCGCTTACGGCCATACCACTCTGAGAACGCTCGATCTCGTCTGATCTCGGAAGCTAAGCAGCGTCGGGCCTGGTTAGTACTTGGATGGGAGACCGCCTGGGAATACCAGTTGCTGTAAGCTTAAATTTTTTTTTCTTTGCTTTCATGCTTAATTTAAGGATGAACATTTACCGTGGTGGATAAAGTGTGATAAAAGTTGAACTGGAATAGCAGGAAAGGCATATAAGCAAACAAACACGCTGACAAGCAAAACTAAATTGGCAATTTGGAACAGCGAATCTCGCTTACGGCCATACCACTCTGAGAACGCTCGATCTCGTCTGATCTCGAAAGCTAAGCAGGGTCGGGCCTGGTTAGTACTTGGATGGGAGACCGCCTGGGAATACCAGGTGCTGTAAGCTTTATTCTTTTTTTTCTTTGCTTTCATGCTTAATTTAAGGACGAACATTTACCGTGGTGAAAAAAGTGTGATAAAAGTTGAACTGGAATAGCAGGAAAGGCATATGAGCAAACAAACACACTGACAAGCAAAAATAAATTGGCAATTTGGAACAGCGAATCTCGCTTACGGCCATACCACTCTGAGAACGCTCGATCTCGTCTGATCTTGAAAGCTAAGCAGGGTCGGGCCTGGTTAGTACTTGGATGGGAGACCGCCTGGGAATACCAGGTGCTGTAAGCTTTAATTTTTTTTTTCTTTGCTTTCATGCTTAATTTAAGGACGAACATTTACCGTTGTGGATAAAGTGTGATAAAAGTTGAACTGGAATAGCAGGAAAGGCATAAAAGCAAACAAACACGCTTCCAAGCAAAAATAAATAGGCAATTTGGAACAGCGAATCTCGCTTACGGCCATACCACTCTGAGAAAGCTTCATCTCGTCTGATCTCGAAAGCTAAGCAGGGTCGGGCCTGGTTAGTACTTGGATGGGAGACCGCCTGGGAAAACCAGGTGCTGTAAGCTTAAATTTTTTTTTCTTTGCTTTCATGCTTAATTTAAGGATGAACATTTACCGTGGTGAATAAAGTGTGATAAAAGTTGAACTGGAATAGCAGGAAAGGCATAGAAGCAAACAAACACGCTGACAAGCAAAAATAAATTGGCAATTTCGAAGCACGAATCTCGCTTACGGCCATACCACTCTAAGAACGCTCGATCTCGTCTGATCTCGAAAGCTAAGCAGTGTCGGGCCTGGTTAGTACTTGGATGGGAGACCGCCTGGGAATACCAGTTGCTGTAAGCTTAAATTTTTTTTTCTTTGCTTTCATGCTTCATTTAAGGATGAACATTTACCGTGGTGGATAAAGTGTGATAAAAGTTGAACTGGAATAGCAGGAAAGGCATATAAGCAAACAAACACGCTGACAAGCAAAACTAAATTGGCAATTTGGAACAGCGAATCTCGCTTACGGCCATACCACTCTGAGAACGCTCGATCTCGTCTGATCTCGGAAGCTAAGCAGGGTCGGGCCTGGTTAGTACTTGGATGGGAGACCGCCTGGGAATACCAGGTGCTGTAAGCTTTAATTTTTTTTTCTTTGCTTTCAGGCTTAATTTAAGGACGAACATTTACCGTTGTGGATAAAGTGTGATAAAAGTTGAACTGGAATAGCAGGAAAGGCATATAAGCAAACAAACACGCTGACAAGCAAAAATAAATAGGCAATTTGGAACAGCGAATCTCGCTTACGGCCATACCACTCTGAGAAAGCTTGATCTCGTCTGATCTCGAAAGCTAAGCAGGGTCGGGCCTGGTTAGTACTTGGCTGGGAGACCGCCTGGGAATACCAGGTGCTGTGAGCTTTAATTTTTTTTTCTTTGCTTTCATGCTTAATTTAAGGATGAACATTTACCGTGGTGGATAAAGTGTGATAAAAGTTGAACTGGAATAGCAGGAAAGGCATATAAGCAAACAAACACGCTGACAAGCAAAAATAAATTGGCAATTTCGAAGCACGAATCTCGCTTACGGCCATACCACTCTGAGAACGCTCGATCTCGTCTGATCTCGGCCTGGTTAGTACTTGGATGGGAGACCGCCTGGGAATACCAGGTGCTGTAAGCTTTAATTTTTTTTTCTTTGCTTTCAGGCTTAATTTAAGGACGAACATTTACCGTTGTGGATAAAGTGTGATAAAAGTTGAACTGGAATAGCAGGAAAGGCATATAAGCAAACAAACACGCTGACAAGCAAAAATAAATAGGCAATTTGGAACAGCGAATCTCGCTTACGGCCATACCACTCTGAGAAAGCTTGATCTCGTCTGATCTCGAAAGCTAAGCAGGGTGGGGCCTGGTTAGTACTTGGCTGGGAGACCGCCTGGGAATACCAGTTGCTGTAAGCTTAAATTTTTTTTTCTTTGCTTTCATGCTTAATTTAAGGATGAACATTTACCGTGGTGAATAAAGTTTGATAAAAGTTGAACTGGAATAGCAGGAAAGGCATATAAGCAAACAAACACGCTGACAAGCAAAAATAAATTGGCAATTTCGAAGCACGAATCTCGCTTACGGCCATACCACTCTGAGAACGCTCGATCTCGTCTGATCTCGGAAGCTAAGCAGCGTCGGGCCTGGTTAGTACTTGGATGGGAGACCGCCTGGGAATACCAGGTGCTGTAAGCTTTAATTTTTTTTTCTTTGCTTTCAGGCTTAATTTAAGGACGAACATTTACCGTTGTGGATAAAGTGTGATAAAAGTTGAACTGAAATAGCAGGAAAGGCATATAAGCAAACAAACACGCTGCCAAGCAAAAATTAAAAGGCAATTTGGAACAGCGAATCTCGCTTACGGCCATACCACTCTGAGAACGCTCGATCTCGTCTGATCTCGGAAGCTAAGCAGGGTCGGGCCTGGTTAGTACTTGGATGGGAGACCGCCTGGGAATACCAGGTGCTGTGAGCTTTAATTTTTTTTTCTTTGCTTTCATGCTTAATTTAAGGATGAACATTTACCGTGGTGGATAAAGTGTGATAAAAGTTGAACTGGAATAGCAGGAAAGGCATATAAGCAAACAAACACGCTGACAAGCAAAAATAAATTGGCAATTTCGAAGCACGAATCTCGCTTACGGCCATACCACTCTGAGAACGCTCGATCTCGTCTGATCTCGAAAGCTAAGCAGGGTCGGGCCTGGTTAGTACTTGGATGGGAGACCGCCTGGGAATACCAGGTGCTGTAAGCTTTATTCTTTTTTTTCTTTGCTTTCATGCTTAATTTAAGGATGAACATTTACCGTGGTGGATAAAGTGTGATAAAAGTTGAACTGGAATAGCAGGAAAGGCATATAAGCAAACAAACACGCTGACAAGCAAAACTAAATTGGCAATTTGGAACAGCGAATCTCGCTTACGGCCATACCACTCTGAGAACGCTCGATCTCGTCTGATCTCGGAAGCTAAGCAGGGTCGGGCCTGGTTAGTACTTGGATGGGAGACCGCCTGGGAATACCAGGTGCTGTAAGCTTTAATTTTTTTTTCTTTGCTTTCAGGCTTAATTTAAGGACGAACATTTACCGTTGTGGATAAAGTGTGATAAAAGTTGAACTGGAATAGCAGGAAAGGCATATAAGCAAACAAACACGCTGACAAGCAAAAATAAATAGGCAATTTGGAACAGCGAATCTCGCTTACGGCCATACCACTCTGAGAAAGCTTGATCTCGTCTGATCTCGAAAGCTAAGCAGGGTGGGGCCTGGTTAGTACTTGGCTGGGAGACCGCCTGGGAATACCAGTTGCTGTAAGCTTAAATTTTTTTTTCTTTGCTTTCATGCTTAATTTAAGGATGAACATTTACCGTGGTGGATAAAGTGTGATAAAAGTTGAACTGGAATAGCAGGAAAGGCATATAAGCAAACAAACACGCTGACAAGCAAAAATAAATTGGCAATTTGGAACAGCGAATCTCGCTTACGGCCATACCACTCTGAGAACGCTCGATCTCGTCTGATCTCGGAAGCTAAGCAGCGTCGGGCCTGGTTAGTACTTGGATGGGAGACCGCCTGGGAATACCAGTTGCTGTAAGCTTAAATTTTTTTTTCTTTGCTTTCATGCTTAATTTAAGGATCAACATTTACCGTGGTGGATAAAGTGTGATAAAAGTTGAACTGGAATAGCAGGAAAGGCATATAAGCAAACAAACACGCTGACAAGCAAAACTAAATTGGCAATTTGGAACAGCGAATCTCGCTTACGGCCATACCACTCTGAGAACGCTCGATCTCGTCTGATCTCGAAAGCTAAGCAGGGTCGGGCCTGGTTAGTACTTGGATGGGAGACCGCCTGGGAATACCAGGTGCTGTAAGCTTTATTCTTTTTTTTCTTTGCTTTCATGCTTAATTTAAGGACGAACATTTACCGTGGTGAAAAAAGTGTGATAAAAGTTGAACTGGAATAGCAGGAAAGGCATATGAGCAAACAAACACACTGACAAGCAAAAATAAATTGGCAATTTGGAACAGCGAATCTCGCTTACGGCCATACCACTCTGAGAACGCTCGATCTCGTCTGATCTTGAAAGCTAAGCAGGGTCGGGCCTGGTTAGTACTTGGATGGGAGACCGCCTGGGAATACCAGGTGCTGTAAGCTTTAATTTTTTTTTTCTTTGCTTTCATGCTTAATTTAAGGACGAACATTTACCGTTGTGGATAAAGTGTGATAAAAGTTGAACTGGAATAGCAGGAAAGGCATAAAAGCAAACAAACACGCTTCCAAGCAAAAATAAATAGGCAATTTGGAACAGCGAATCTCGCTTACGGCCATACCACTCTGAGAACGCTCGATCTCGTCTGATCTTGAAAGCTAAGCAGGGTCGGGCCTGGTTAGTACTTGGATGGGAGACCGCCTGGGAATACCAGGTGCTGTAAGCTTTAATTTTTTTTTTCTTTGCTTTCATGCTTAATTTAAGGATGAACATTTACCGTGGTGAATAAAGTGTGATAAAAGTTGAACTGGAATAGCAGGAAAGGCATATAAGCAAACAAACACGCTGCCAAGCAAAAATAAATAGGCAATTTCGAAGCACGAATCTCGCTTACGGCCATACCACTCTAAGAACGCTCGATCTCGTCTGATCTCGAAAGCTAAGCAGTGTCGGGCCTGGTTAGTACTTGGATGGGAGACCGCCTGGGAATACCAGGTGCTGTAAGCTTAAATTTTTTTTTCTTTGCTTTCATGCTTCATTTAAGGATGAACATTTACCGTGGTGGATAAAGTGTGATAAAAGTTGAACTGGAATAGCAGGAAAGGCATATAAGCAAACAAACACGCTGACAAGCAAAACTAAATTGGCAATTTGGAACAGCGAATCTCGCTTACGGCCATACCACTCTGAGAACGCTCGATCTCGTCTGATCTCGGAAGCTAAGCAGGGTCGGGCCTGGTTAGTACTTGGATGGGAGACCGCCTGGGAATACCAGGTGCTGTAAGCTTTAATTTTTTTTTCTTTGCTTTCAGGCTTAATTTAAGGACGAACATTTACCGTTGTGGATAAAGTGTGATAAAAGTTGAACTGGAATAGCAGGAAAGGCATATAAGCAAACAAACACGCTGACAAGCAAAAATAAATAGGCAATTTGGAACAGCGAATCTCGCTTACGGCCATACCACTCTGAGAAAGCTTGATCTCGTCTGATCTCGAAAGCTAAGCAGGGTGGGGCCTGGTTAGTACTTGGCTGGGAGACCGCCTGGGAATACCAGTTGCTGTAAGCTTAAATTTTTTTTTCTTTGCTTTCATGCTTAATTTAAGGATGAACATTTACCGTGGTGAATAAAGTGTGATAAAAGTTGAACTGGAATAGCAGGAAAGGCATATAAGCAAACAAACACGCTGACAAGCAAAAAAAAATTGGCAATTTCGAAGCACGAATCTCGCTTACGGCCATACCACTCTGAGAACGCTCGATCTCGTCTGATCTCGGAAGCTAAGCAGCGTCGGGCCTGGTTAGTACTTGGATGGGAGACCGCCTGGGAATACCAGGTGCTGTAAGCTTTAATTTTTTTTTCTTTGCTTTCAGGCTTAATTTAAGGACGAACATTTACCGTTGTGGATAAAGTGTGATAAAAGTTGAACTGAAATAGCAGGAAAGGCATATAAGCAAACAAACACGCTGCCAAGCAAAAATAAATAGGCAATTTCGAAGCACGAATCTCGCTTACGGCCATACCACTCTAAGAACGCTCGATCTCGTCTGATCTCGAAAGCTAAGCAGTGTCGGGCCTGGTTAGTACTTGGATGGGAGACCGCCTGGGAATACCAGGTGCTGTAAGCTTAAATTTTTTTTTCTTTGCTTTCATGCTTCATTTAAGGATGAACATTTACCGTGGTGGATAAAGTGTGATAAAAGTTGAACTGGAATAGCAGGAAAGGCATATAAGCAAACAAACACGCTGACAAGCAAAACTAAATTGGCAATTTGGAACAGCGAATCTCGCTTACGGCCATACCACTCTGAGAACGCTCGATCTCGTCTGATCTCGGAAGCTAAGCAGGGTCGGGCCTGGTTAGTACTTGGATGGGAGACCGCCTGGGAATACCAGGTGCTGTAAGCTTTAATTTTTTTTTCTTTGCTTTCAGGCTTAATTTAAGGACGAACATTTACCGTTGTGGATAAAGTGTGATAAAAGTTGAACTGGAATAGCAGGAAAGGCATATAAGCAAACAAACACGCTGACAAGCAAAAATAAATAGGCAATTTGGAACAGCGAATCTCGCTTACGGCCATACCACTCTGAGAAAGCTTGATCTCGTCTGATCTCGAAAGCTAAGCAGGGTGGGGCCTGGTTAGTACTTGGCTGGGAGACCGCCTGGGAATACCAGTTGCTGTAAGCTTAAATTTTTTTTTCTTTGCTTTCATGCTTAATTTAAGGATGAACATTTACCGTGGTGAATAAAGTGTGATAAAAGTTGAACTGGAATTGCAGGAAAGGCATATAAGCAAACAAACACGCTGACAAGCAAAAAAAAATTGGCAATTTCGAAGCACGAATCTCGCTTACGGCCATACCACTCTGAGAACGCTCGATCTCGTCTGATCTCGGAAGCTAAGCAGCGTCGGGCCTGGTTAGTACTTGGATGGGAGACCGCCTGGGAATACCAGGTGCTGTAAGCTTTAATTTTTTTTTCTTTGCTTTCAGGCTTAATTTAAGGACGAACATTTACCGTTGTGGATAAAGTGTGATAAAAGTTGAACTGAAATAGCAGGAAAGGCATATAAGCAAACAAACACGCTGCCAAGCAAAAATAAATAGGCAATTTGGACCAGCGAATCTCGCTTACGGCCATACCACTCTGAGAACGCTCGATCTCGTCTGATCTCGGAAGCTAAGCAGGGTCGGGCCTGGTTAGTACTTGGATGGGAGACCGCCTGGGAATACCAGGTGCTGTAAGCTTTAATTTTTTTTTCTTTGCTTTCAGGCTTAATTTAAGGACGAACATTTACCGTTGTGGATAAAGTGTGATAAAAGTTGAACTGGAATAGCAGGAAAGGCATATAAGCAAACAAACACGCTGACAAGCAAAAATAAATAGGCAATTTGGAACAGCGAATCTCGCTTACGGCCATACCACTCTGAGAAAGCTTGATCTCGTCTGATCTCGAAAGCTAAGCAGGGTCGGGCCTGGTTAGTACTTGGCTGGGAGACCGCCTGGGAATACCAGGTGCTGTGAGCTTTAATTTTTTTTTCTTTGCTTTCATGCTTAATTTAAGGATGAACATTTACCGTGGTGGATAAAGTGTGATAAAAGTTGAACTGGAATAGCAGGAAAGGCATATAAGCAAACAAACACGCTGACAAGCAAAAATAAATTGGCAATTTCGAAGCACGAATCTCGCTTACGGCCATACCACTCTGAGAACGCTCGATCTCGTCTGATCTCGGCCTGGTTAGTACTTGGATGGGAGACCGCCTGGGAATACCAGGTGCTGTAAGCTTTAATTTTTTTTTCTTTGCTTTCAGGCTTAATTTAAGGACGAACATTTACCGTTGTGGATAAAGTGTGATAAAAGTTGAACTGGAATAGCAGGAAAGGCATATAAGCAAACAAACACGCTGACAAGCAAAAATAAATAGGCAATTTGGAACAGCGAATCTCGCTTACGGCCATACCACTCTGAGAAAGCTTGATCTCGTCTGATCTCGAAAGCTAAGCAGGGTGGGGCCTGGTTAGTACTTGGCTGGGAGACCGCCTGGGAATACCAGTTGCTGTAAGCTTAAATTTTTTTTTCTTTGCTTTCATGCTTAATTTAAGGATGAACATTTACCGTGGTGAATAAAGTTTGATAAAAGTTGAACTGGAATAGCAGGAAAGGCATATAAGCAAACAAACACGCTGACAAGCAAAAATAAATTGGCAATTTCGAAGCACGAATCTCGCTTACGGCCATACCACTCTGAGAACGCTCGATCTCGTCTGATCTCGGAAGCTAAGCAGCGTCGGGCCTGGTTAGTACTTGGATGGGAGACCGCCTGGGAATACCAGGTGCTGTAAGCTTTAATTTTTTTTTCTTTGCTTTCAGGCTTAATTTAAGGACGAACATTTACCGTTGTGGATAAAGTGTGATAAAAGTTGAACTGAAATAGCAGGAAAGGCATATAAGCAAACAAACACGCTGCCAAGCAAAAATAAAAAGGCAATTTGGAACAGGGAATCTCGCTTACGGCCATACCACTCTGAGAACGCTCGATCTCGTCTGATCTCGGAAGCTAAGCAGGGTCGGGCCTGGTTAGTACTTGGATGGGAGACCGCCTGGGAATACCAGGTGCTGTGAGCTTTAATTTTTTTTTCTTTGCTTTCATGCTTAATTTAAGGATGAACATTTACCGTGGTGGATAAAGTGTGATAAAAGTTGAACTGGAATAGCAGGAAAGGCATATAAGCAAACAAACACGCTGACAAGCAAAAATAAATTGGCAATTTCGAAGCACGAATCTCGCTTACGGCCATACCACTCTGAGAACGCTCGATCTCGTCTGATCTCGGAAGCTAAGCAGCGTCGGGCCTGGTTAGTACTTGGATGGGAGACCGCCTGGGAATACCAGTTGCTGTAAGCTTAAATTTTTTTTTCTTTGCTTTCATGCTTAATTTAAGGACGAACATTTACCGTGGTGGATAAAGTGTGATAAAAGTTGAACTGGAATAGCAGGAAAGGCATATAAGCAAACAAACACGCTGACAAGCAAAACTAAATTGGCAATTTGGAACAGCGAATCTCGCTTACGGCCATACCACTCTGAGAACGCTCGATCTCGTCTGATCTCGAAAGCTAAGCAGGGTCGGGCCTGGTTAGTACTTGGATGGGAGACCGCCTGGGAATACCAGGTGCTGTAAGCTTTATTCTTTTTTTTCTTTGCTTTCATGCTTAATTTAAGGACGAACATTTACCGTGGTGAAAAAAGTGTGATAAAAGTTGAACTGGAATAGCAGGAAAGGCATATGAGCAAACAAACACACTGACAAGCAAAAATAAATTGGCAATTTGGAACAGCGAATCTCGCTTACGGCCATACCACTCTGAGAAAGCTTGATCTCGTCTGATCTCGAAAGCTAAGCAGGGTGGGGCCTGGTTAGTACTTGGCTGGGAGACCGCCTGGGAATACCAGTTGCTGTAAGCTTAAATTTTTTTTTCTTTGCTTTCATGCTTAATTTAAGGATGAACATTTACCGTGGTGAATAAAGTGTGATAAAAGTTGAACTGGAATAGCAGGAAAGGCATATAAGCAAACAAACACGCTGACAAGCAAAAAAAAATTGGCAATTTCGAAGCACGAATCTCGCTTACGGCCATACCACTCTGAGAACGCTCGATCTCGTCTGATCTCGGAAGCTAAGCAGCGTCGGGCCTGGTTAGTACTTGGATGGGAGACCGCCTGGGAATACCAGGTGCTGTAAGCTTTAATTTTTTTTTCTTTGCTTTCAGGCTTAATTTAAGGACGAACATTTACCGTTGTGGATAAAGTGTGATAAAAGTTGAACTGAAATAGCAGGAAAGGCATATAAGCAAACAAACACGCTGCCAAGCAAAAATAAATAGGCAATTTGGACCAGCGAATCTCGCTTACGGCCATACCACTCTGAGAACGCTCGATCTCGTCTGATCTCGGAAGCTAAGCAGGGTCGGGCCTGGTTAGTACTTGGATGGGAGACCGCCTGGGAATACCAGGTGCTGTAAGCTTTAATTTTTTTTTCTTTGCTTTCAGGCTTAATTTAAGGACGAACATTTACCGTTGTGGATAAAGTGTGATAAAAGTTGAACTGGAATAGCAGGAAAGGCATATAAGCAAACAAACACGCTGACAAGCAAAAATAAATAGGCAATTTGGAACAGCGAATCTCGCTTACGGCCATACCACTCTGAGAAAGCTTGATCTCGTCTGATCTCGAAAGCTAAGCAGGGTCGGGCCTGGTTAGTACTTGGCTGGGAGACCGCCTGGGAATACCAGGTGCTGTGAGCTTTAATTTTTTTTTCTTTGCTTTCATGCTTAATTTAAGGATGAACATTTACCGTGGTGGATAAAGTGTGATAAAAGTTGAACTGGAATAGCAGGAAAGGCATATAAGCAAACAAACACGCTGACAAGCAAAAATAAATTGGCAATTTCGAAGCACGAATCTCGCTTACGGCCATACCACTCTGAGAACGCTCGATCTCGTCTGATCTCGGCCTGGTTAGTACTTGGATGGGAGACCGCCTGGGAATACCAGGTGCTGTAAGCTTTAATTTTTTTTTCTTTGCTTTCAGGCTTAATTTAAGGACGAACATTTACCGTTGTGGATAAAGTGTGATAAAAGTTGAACTGGAATAGCAGGAAAGGCATATAAGCAAACAAACACGCTGACAAGCAAAAATAAATAGGCAATTTGGAACAGCGAATCTCGCTTACGGCCATACCACTCTGAGAAAGCTTGATCTCGTCTGATCTCGAAAGCTAAGCAGGGTGGGGCCTGGTTAGTACTTGGCTGGGAGACCGCCTGGGAATACCAGTTGCTGTAAGCTTAAATTTTTTTTTCTTTGCTTTCATGCTTAATTTAAGGATGAACATTTACCGTGGTGAATAAAGTTTGATAAAAGTTGAACTGGAATAGCAGGAAAGGCATATAAGCAAACAAACACGCTGACAAGCAAAAATAAATTGGCAATTTCGAAGCACGAATCTCGCTTACGGCCATACCACTCTGAGAACGCTCGATCTCGTCTGATCTCGGAAGCTAAGCAGCGTCGGGCCTGGTTAGTACTTGGATGGGAGACCGCCTGGGAATACCAGGTGCTGTAAGCTTTAATTTTTTTTTCTTTGCTTTCAGGCTTAATTTAAGGACGAACATTTACCGTTGTGGATAAAGTGTGATAAAAGTTGAACTGAAATAGCAGGAAAGGCATATAAGCAAACAAACACGCTGCCAAGCAAAAATAAAAAGGCAATTTGGAACAGGGAATCTCGCTTACGGCCATACCACTCTGAGAACGCTCGATCTCGTCTGATCTCGGAAGCTAAGCAGGGTCGGGCCTGGTTAGTACTTGGATGGGAGACCGCCTGGGAATACCAGGTGCTGTGAGCTTTAATTTTTTTTTCTTTGCTTTCATGCTTAATTTAAGGATGAACATTTACCGTGGTGGATAAAGTGTGATAAAAGTTGAACTGGAATAGCAGGAAAGGCATATAAGCAAACAAACACGCTGACAAGCAAAAATAAATTGGCAATTTCGAAGCACGAATCTCGCTTACGGCCATACCACTCTGAGAACGCTCGATCTCGTCTGATCTCGGAAGCTAAGCAGCGTCGGGCCTGGTTAGTACTTGGATGGGAGACCGCCTGGGAATACCAGTTGCTGTAAGCTTAAATTTTTTTTTCTTTGCTTTCATGCTTAATTTAAGGACGAACATTTACCGTGGTGAAAAAAGTGTGATAAAAGTTGAACTGGAATAGCAGGAAAGGCATATGAGCAAACAAACACACTGACAAGCAAAAATAAATTGGCAATTTGGAACAGCGAATCTCGCTTACGGCCATACCACTCTGAGAACGCTCGATCTCGTCTGATCTTGAAAGCTAAGCAGGGTCGGGCCTGGTTAGTACTTGGATGGGAGACCGCCTGGGAATACCAGGTGCTGTAAGCTTTAATTTTTTTTTTCTTTGCTTTCATGCTTAATTTAAGGACGAACATTTACCGTTGTGGATAAAGTGTGATAAAAGTTGAACTGGAATAGCAGGAAAGGCATAAAAGCAAACAAACACGCTTCCAAGCAAAAATAAATAGGCAATTTGGAACAGCGAATCTCGCTTACGGCCATACCACTCTGAGAAAGCTTCATCTCGTCTGATCTCGAAAGCTAAGCAGGGTCGGGCCTGGTTAGTACTTGGATGGGAGACCGCCTGGGAAAACCAGGTGCTGTAAGCTTTAATTTTTTTTTCTTTGCTTTCATGCTTAATTTAAGGATGAACATTTACCGTGGTGAATAAAGTGTGATAAAAGTTGAACTGGAATAGCAGGAAAGGCATAGAAGCAAACAAACACGCTGACAAGCAAAAATAAATTGGCAATTTGGAACAGCGAATCTCGCTTACGGCCATACCACTCTGAGAACGCTCGATCTCGTCTGATCTTGAAAGCTAAGCAGGGTCGGGCCTGGTTAGTACTTGGATGGGAGACCGCCTGGGAATACCAGGTGCTGTAAGCTTTAATTTTTTTTTCTTTGCTTTCATGCTTAATTTAAGGATGAACATTTACCGTGGTGAAAAAAGTGTGATAAAAGTTGAACTGGAATAGCAGGAAAGGCATATGAGCAAACAAACACACTGACAAGCAAAAATAAATTGGCAATTTGGAACAGCGAATCTCGCTTACGGCCATACCACTCTGAGAACGCTCGATCTCGTCTGATCTTGAAAGCTAAGCAGGGTCGGGCCTGGTTAGTACTTGGATGGGAGACCGCCTGGGAATACCAGGTGCTGTAAGCTTTAATTTTTTTTTTCTTTGCTTTCATGCTTAATTTAAGGACGAACATTTACCGTTGTGGATAAAGTGTGATAAAAGTTGAACTGGAATAGCAGGAAAGGCATAAAAGCAAACAAACACGCTTCCAAGCAAAAATAAATAGGCAATTTGGAACAGCGAATCTCGCTTACGGCCATACCACTCTGAGAAAGCTTCATCTCGTCTGATCTCGAAAGCTAAGCAGGGTCGGGCCTGGTTAGTACTTGGATGGGAGACCGCCTGGGAAAACCAGGTGCTGTAAGCTTTAATTTTTTTTTCTTTGCTTTCATGCTTAATTTAAGGATGAACATTTACCGTGGTGAATAAAGTGTGATAAAAGTTGAACTGGAATAGCAGGAAAGGCATAGAAGCAAACAAACACGCTGACAAGCAAAAATAAATTGGCAATTTCGAAGCACGAATCTCGCTTACGGCCATACCACTCTAAGAACGCTCGATCTCGTCTGATCTCGAAAGCTAAGCAGTGTCGGGCCTGGTCAGTACTTGGATGGGAGACCGCCTGGGAATACCAGTTGCTGTAAGCTTAAATTTTTTTTTCTTTGCTTTCATGCTTCATTTAAGGATGAACATTTACCGTGGTGGATAAAGTGTGATAAAAGTTGAACTGGAATAGCAGGAAAGGCATATAAGCAAACAAACACGCTGACAAGCAAAACTAAATTGGCAATTTGGAACAGCGAATCTCGCTTACGGCCATACCACTCTGAGAACGCTCGATCTCGTCTGATCTCGGAAGCTAAGCAGGGTCGGGCCTGGTTAGTACTTGGATGGGAGACCGCCTGGGAATACCAGGTGCTGTAAGCTTTAATTTTTTTTTCTTTGCTTTCAGGCTTAATTTAAGGACGAACATTTACCGTTGTGGATAAAGTGTGATAAAAGTTGAACTGGAATAGCAGGAAAGGCATATAAGCAAACAAACACGCTGACAAGCAAAAATAAATAGGCAATTTGGAACAGCGAATCTCGCTTACGGCCATACCACTCTGAGAAAGCTTGATCTCGTCTGATCTCGAAAGCTAAGCAGGGTGGGGCCTGGTTAGTACTTGGCTGGGAGACCGCCTGGGAATACCAGTTGGTGTAAGCTTAAATTTTTTTTTCTTTGCTTTCATGCTTAATTTAAGGATGAACATTTACCGTGGTGAATAAAGTTTGATAAAAGTTGAACTGGAATAGCAGGAAAGGCATATAAGCAAACAAACACGCTGCCAAGCAAAAATAAATAGGCAATTTGGAACAGGGAATCTCGCTTACGGCCATACCACTCTGAGAACGCTCGATCTCGTCTGATCTCGGAAGCTAAGCAGGGTCGGGCCTGGTTAGTACTTGGATGGGAGACCGCCTGGGAATACCAGGTGCTGTGAGCTTTAATTTTTTTTTCTTTGCTTTCATGCTTAATTTAAGGATGAACATTTACCGTGGTGGATAAAGTGTGATAAAAGTTGAACTGGAATAGCAGGAAAGGCATATAAGCAAACAAACACGCTGACAAGCAAAAATAAATTGGCAATTTGGAACAGCGAATCTCGCTTACGGCCATACCACTCTGAGAACGCTCGATCTCGTCTGATCTCGGAAGCTAAGCAGCGTCGGGCCTGGTTAGTACTTGGATGGGAGACCGCCTGGGAATACCAGTTGCTGTAAGCTTAAATTTTTTTTTCTTTGCTTTCATGCTTAATTTAAGGATGAACATTTACCGTGGTGGATAAAGTGTGATAAAAGTTGAACTGGAATAGCAGGAAAGGCATATAAGCAAACAAACACGCTGACAAGCAAAACTAAATTGGCAATTTGGAACAGCGAATCTCGCTTACGGCCATACCACTCTGAGAACGCTCGATCTCGTCTGATCTCGAAAGCTAAGCAGGGTCGGGCCTGGTTAGTACTTGGATGGGAGACCGCCTGGGAATACCAGGTGCTGTAAGCTTTATTCTTTTTTTTCTTTGCTTTCATGCTTAATTTAAGGACGAACATTTACCGTGGTGAAAAAAGTGTGATAAAAGTTGAACTGGAATAGCAGGAAAGGCATATGAGCAAACAAACACACTGACAAGCAAAAATAAATTGGCAATTTGGAACAGCGAATCTCGCTTACGGCCATACCACTCTGAGAACGCTCGATCTCGTCTGATCTTGAAAGCTAAGCAGGGTCGGGCCTGGTTAGTACTTGGATGGGAGACCGCCTGGGAATACCAGGTGCTGTAAGCTTTAATTTTTTTTTTCTTTGCTTTCATGCTTAATTTAAGGACGAACATTTACCGTTGTGGATAAAGTGTGATAAAAGTTGAACTGGAATAGCAGGAAAGGCATAAAAGCAAACAAACACGCTTCCAAGCAAAAATAAATAGGCAATTTGGAACAGCGAATCTCGCTTACGGCCATACCACTCTGAGAAAGCTTCATCTCGTCTGATCTCGAAAGCTAAGCAGGGTCGGGCCTGGTTAGTACTTGGATGGGAGACCGCCTGGGAAAACCAGGTGCTGTAAGCTTTAATTTTTTTTTCTTTGCTTTCATGCTTAATTTAAGGATGAACATTTACCGTGGTGAATAAAGTGTGATAAAAGTTGAACTGGAATAGCAGGAAAGGCATAGAAGCAAACAAACACGCTGACAAGCAAAAATAAATTGGCAATTTCGAAGCACGAATCTCGCTTACGGCCATACCACTCTAAGAACGCTCGATCTCGTCTGATCTCGAAAGCTAAGCAGTGTCGGGCCTGGTTAGTACTTGGATGGGAGACCGCCTGGGAATACCAGTTGCTGTAAGCTTAAATTTTTTTTTCTTTGCTTTCATGCTTCATTTAAGGATGAACATTTACCGTGGTGGATAAAGTGTGATAAAAGTTGAACTGGAATAGCAGGAAAGGCATATAAGCAAACAAACACGCTGACAAGCAAAACTAAATTGGCAATTTGGAACAGCGAATCTCGCTTACGGCCATACCACTCTGAGAACGCTCGATCTCGTCTGATCTCGGAAGCTAAGCAGGGTCGGGCCTGGTTAGTACTTGGATGGGAGACCGCCTGGGAATACCAGGTGCTGTAAGCTTTAATTTTTTTTTCTTTGCTTTCAGGCTTAATTTAAGGACGAACATTTACCGTTGTGGATAAAGTGTGATAAAAGTTGAACTGGAATAGCAGGAAAGGCATATAAGCAAACTAACACGCTGACAAGCAAAAATAAATAGGCAATTTGGAACAGCGAATCTCGCTTACGGCCATACCACTCTGAGAAAGCTTGATCTCGTCTGATCTCGAAAGCTAAGCAGGGTCGGGCCTGGTTAGTACTTGGATGGGAGACCGCCTGGGAAAACCAGGTGCTGTAAGCTTAAATTTTTTTTTCTTTGCTTTCATGCTTAATTTAAGGATGAACATTTACCGTGGTGAATAAAGTGTGATAAAAGTTGAACTGGAATAGCAGGAAAGGCATATAAGCAAACAAACACGCTGACAAGCAAAAAAAAATTGGCAATTTCGAAGCACGAATCTCGCTTACGGCCATACCACTCTGAGAACGCTCGATCTCGTCTGATCTCGGAAGCTAAGCAGCGTCGGGCCTGGTTAGTACTTGGATGGGAGACCGCCTGGGAATACCAGGTGCTGTAAGCTTTAATTTTTTTTTCTTTGCTTTCAGGCTTAATTTAAGGACGAACATTTACCGTTGTGGATAAAGTGTGATAAAAGTTGAACTGAAATAGCAGGAAAGGCATATAAGCAAACAAACACGCTGCCAAGCAAAAATAAATAGGCAATTTGGACCAGCGAATCTCGCTTACGGCCATACCACTCTGAGAACGCTCGATCTCGTCTGATCTCGGAAGCTAAGCAGGGTCGGGCCTGGTTAGTACTTGGATGGGAGACCGCCTGGGAATACCAGGTGCTGTAAGCTTTAATTTTTTTTTCTTTGCTTTCAGGCTTAATTTAAGGACGAACATTTACCGTTGTGGATAAAGTGTGATAAAAGTTGAACTGGAATAGCAGGAAAGGCATATAAGCAAACAAACACGCTGACAAGCAAAAATAAATAGGCAATTTGGAACAGCGAATCTCGCTTACGGCCATACCACTCTGAGAAAGCTTGATCTCGTCTGATCTCGAAAGCTAAGCAGGGTCGGGCCTGGTTAGTACTTGGCTGGGAGACCGCCTGGGAATACCAGGTGCTGTGAGCTTTAATTTTTTTTTCTTTGCTTTCATGCTTAATTTAAGGATGAACATTTACCGTGGTGGATAAAGTGTGATAAAAGTTGAACTGGAATAGCAGGAAAGGCATATAAGCAAACAAACACGCTGACAAGCAAAAATAAATTGGCAATTTCGAAGCACGAATCTCGCTTACGGCCATACCACTCTGAGAACGCTCGATCTCGTCTGATCTCGGCCTGGTTAGTACTTGGATGGGAGACCGCCTGGGAATACCAGGTGCTGTAAGCTTTAATTTTTTTTTCTTTGCTTTCAGGCTTAATTTAAGGACGAACATTTACCGTTGTGGATAAAGTGTGATAAAAGTTGAACTGGAATAGCAGGAAAGGCATATAAGCAAACAAACACGCTGACAAGCAAAAATAAATAGGCAATTTGGAACAGCGAATCTCGCTTACGGCCATACCACTCTGAGAAAGCTTGATCTCGTCTGATCTCGAAAGCTAAGCAGGGTGGGGCCTGGTTAGTACTTGGCTGGGAGACCGCCTGGGAATACCAGTTGCTGTAAGCTTAAATTTTTTTTTCTTTGCTTTCATGCTTAATTTAAGGATGAACATTTACCGTGGTGGATAAAGTGTGATAAAAGTTGAACTGGAATAGCAGGAAAGGCATATAAGCAAACAAACACGCTGACAAGCAAAAATAAATTGGCAATTTCGAAGCACGAATCTCGCTTACGGCCATACCACTCTGAGAACGCTCGATCTCGTCTGATCTCGGCCTGGTTAGTACTTGGATGGGAGACCGCCTGGGAATACCAGGTGCTGTAAGCTTTAATTTTTTTTTCTTTGCTTTCAGGCTTAATTTAAGGACGAACATTTACCGTTGTGGATAAAGTGTGATAAAAGTTGAACTGGAATAGCAGGAAAGGCATATAAGCAAACAAACACGCTGCCAAGCAAAAATAAATAGGCAATTTGGAACAGGGAATCTCGCTTACGGCCATACCACTCTGAGAACGCTCGATCTCGTCTGATCTCGGAAGCTAAGCAGGGTCGGGCCTGGTTAGTACTTGGATGGGAGACCGCCTGGGAATACCAGGTGCTGTGAGCTTTAATTTTTTTTTCTTTGCTTTCATGCTTAATTTAAGGATGAACATTTACCGTGGTGGATAAAGTGTGATAAAAGTTGAACTGGAATAGCAGGAAAGGCATATAAGCAAACAAACACGCTGACAAGCAAAAATAAATTGGCAATTTCGAAGCACGAATCTCGCTTACGGCCATACCACTCTGAGAACGCTCGATCTCGTCTGATCTCGGAAGCTAAGCAGCGTCGGGCCAGGTTAGTACTTGGATGGGAGACCGCCTGGGAATACCAGTTGCTGTAAGCTTAAATTTTTTTTCTTTGCTTTCATGCTTAATTTAAGGACGAACATTTACCGTGGTGGATAAAGTGTGATAAAAGTTGAACTGGAATAGCAGGAAAGGCATATAAGCAAACAAACACGCTGACAAGCAAAAATAAATAGGCAATTTGGAACTGCGAATCTCGCTTACGGCCATACCACTCTGAGAAAGCTTGATCTCGTCTGATCTCGAAAGCTAAGCAGGGTGGGGCCTGGTTAGTACTTGGCTGGGAGACCGCCTGGGACTACCAGTTGCTGTAAGCTTAAATTTTTTTTTCTTTGCTTTCATGCTTAATTTAAGGATGAACATTTACCGTGGTGAATAAAGTTTGATAAAAGTTGAACTGGAATAGCAGGAAAGGCATATAAGCAAACAAACACGCTGACAAGCAAAAATAAATTGGCAATTTCGAAGCACGAATCTCGCTTACGGCCATACCACTCTGAGAACGCTCGATCTCGTCTGATCTCGGAAGCTAAGCAGCGTCGGGCCTGGTTAGTACTTGGATGGGAGACCGCCTGGGAATACCAGTTGCTGTAAGCTTAAATTTTTTTTTCTTTGCTTTCATGCTTAATTTAAGGATGAACATTTACCGTGGTGAAAAAAGTGTGATAAAAGTTGAACTGGAATTGCAGGAAAGGCATATGAGCAAACAAACACACTGACAAGCAAAAATAAATTGGCAATTTGGAACAGCGAATCTCGCTTACGGCCATACCACTCTGAGAACGCTCGATCTCGTCTGATCTTGAAAGCTAAGCAGGGTCGGGCCTGGTTAGTACTTGGATGGGAGACCGCCTGGGAATACCAGGTGCTGTAAGCTTTAATTTTTTTTTTCTTTGCTTTCAGGCTTAATTTAAGGACGAACATTTACCGTTGTGGATAAAGTGTGATAAAAGTTGAACTGGAATAGCAGGAAAGGCATATAAGCAAACAAACACGCTGACAAGCAAAAATAAATAGGCAATTTGGAACAGCGAATCTCGCTTACGGCCATACCACTCTGAGAAAGCTTGATCTCGTCTGATCTCGAAAGCTAAGCAGGGTCGGGCCTGGTTAGTACTTGGCTGGGAGACCGCCTGGGAATACCAGGTGCTGTAAGCTTTAATTTTTTTTTTCTTTGCTTTCATGCTTAATTTAAGGACGAACATTTACCGTTGTGGATAAAGTGTGATAAAAGTTGAACTGGAATAGCAGGAAAGGCATATAAGCAAACAAACACGCTTCCAAGCAAAAATAAATAAGCAATTTGGAACAGCGAATCTCGCTTACGGCCATACCACTCTGAGAAAGCTTCATCTCGTCTGATCTCGAAAGCTAAGCAGGGTCGGGCCTGGTTAGTACTTGGATGGGAGACCGCCTGGGAATACCAGGTGCTGTAAGCTTTAATTTTTTTTTCTTTGCTTTCAGGCTTAATTTAAGGAAGAACATTTACCGTTGTGGATAAAGTGTGATAAAAGTTGAACTGAAATAGCAGGAAAGGCATATAAGCAAACAAACACGCTGCCAAGCAAAAATAAATAGGCAATTTGGAACAGGGAATCTCGCTTACGGCCATACCACTCTGAGAACGCCCGATCTCGTCTGATCTCGGAAGCTAAGCAGGGTCGGGCCTGGTTAGTACTTGGATGGGAGACCGCCTGGGAATACCAGGTGCTGTGAGCTTTAATTTTTTTTTCTTTGCTTTCATGCTTAATTTAAGGATGAACATTTACCGTGGTGGATAAAGTGTGATAAAAGTTGAACTGGAATAGCAGGAAAGGCATATAAGCAAACAAACACGCTGACAAGCAAAAATAAATTGGCAATTTGGAACAGCAAATCTCGCTTACGGCCATACCACTCTGAGAACGCTCGATCTCGTCTGATCTCGGAAGCTAAGCAGGGTCGGGCCTGGTTAGTACTTGGATGGGAGACCGCCTGGGAATACCAGGTGCTGTAAGCTTTAATTTTTTTTTCTTTGCTTTCAGGCTTAATTTAAGGACGAACATTTACCGTTGTGGATAAAGTGTGATAAAAGTTGAACTGGAATAGCAGGAAAGGCATATAAGCAAACAAACACGCTGACAAGCAAAAATAAATAGGCAATTTGGAACAGGGAATCTCGCTTACGGCCATACCACTCTGAGAACGCTCGATCTCGTCTGATCTCGGAAGCTAAGCAGCGTCGGGCCTGGTTAGTACTTGGATGGGAGACCGCCTGGGAATACCAGTTGCTGTAAGCTTAAATTTTTTTTTCTTTGCTTTCATGCTTAATTTAAGGATGAACATTTACCGTGGTGGATAAAGTGTGATAAAAGTTGAACTGGAATAGCAGGAAAGGCATATAAGCAAACAAACACGCTGACAAGCAAAACTAAATTGGCAATTTGGAACAGCGAATCTCGCTTACGGCCATACCACTCTGAGAACGCTCGATCTCGTCTGATCTCGAAAGCTAAGCAGGGTCGGGCCTGGTTAGTACTTGGATGGGAGACCGCCTGGGAATACCAGGTGCTGTAAGCTTTATTCTTTTTTTTCTTTGCTTTCATGCTTAATTTAAGGACGAACATTTACCGTGGTGAAAAAAGTGTGATAAAAGTTGAACTGGAATAGCAGGAAAGGCATATGAGCAAACAAACACACTGACAAGCAAAAATAAATTGGCAATTTGGAACAGCGAATCTCGCTTACGGCCATACTACTCTGAGAAAGCTTCATCTCGTCTGATCTCGAAAGCTAAGCAGGGTCGGGCCTGGTTAGTACTTGGATGGGAGACCGCCTGGGAAAACCAGGTGCTGTAAGCTTTAATTTTTTTTTCTTTGCTTTCATGCTTAATTTAAGGATGAACATTTACCGTGGTGAATAAAGTGTGATAAAAGTTGAACTGGAATAGCAGGAAAGGCATAGAAGCAAACAAACACGCTGACAAGCAAAAATAAATTGGCAATTTCGAAGCACGAATCTCGCTTACGGCCATACCACTCTAAGAACGCTCGATCTCGTCTGATCTCGAAAGCTAAGCAGTGTCGGGCCTGGTTAGTACTTGGATGGGAGACCGCCTGGGAATACCAGTTGCTGTAAGCTTAAATTTTTTTTTCTTTGCTTTCATGCTTCATTTAAGGATGAACATTTACCGTGGTGGATAAAGTGTGATAAAAGTTGAACTGGAATAGCAGGAAAGGCATATAAGCAAACAAACACGCTGACAAGCAAAACTAAATAGGCAATTTGGAACAGCGAATCTCGCTTACGGCCATACCACTCTGAGAAAGCTTGATCTCGTCTGATCTCGAAAGCTAAGCAGGGTGGGGCCTGGTTAGTACTTGGCTGGGAGACCGCCTGGGAATACCAGTTGCTGTAAGCTTAAATTTTTTTTTCTTTGCTTTCATGCTTAATTTAAGGATGAACATTTACCGTGGTGAATAAAGTTTGATAAAAGTTGAACTGGAATAGCAGGAAAGGCATATAAGCAAACAAACACGCTGACAAGCAAAAATAAATTGGCAATTTCGAAGCACGAATCTCGCTTACGGCCATACCACTCTGAGAACGCTCGATCTCGTCTGATCTCGGAAGCTAAGCAGCGTCGGGCCTGGTTAGTACTTGGATGGGAGACCGCCTGGGAATACCAGGTGCTGTAAGCTTTAATTTTTTTTTCTTTGCTTTCAGGCTTAATTTAAGGACGAACATTTACCGTTGTGGATAAAGTGTGATAAAAGTTGAACTGAAATAGCAGGAAAGGCATATAAGCAAACAAACACGCTGCCAAGCAAAAATAAATAGGCAATTTGGAACAGCGAATCTCGCTTACGGCCATACCACTCTGAGAACGCTCGATCTCGTCTGATCTCGGAAGCTAAGCAGCGTCGGGCCTGGTTAGTACTTGGATGGGAGACCGCCTGGGAATACCAGTTGCTGTAAGCTTAAATTTTTTTTTCTTTGCTTTCATGCTTAATTTAAGGACGAACATTTACCGTGGTGGATAAAGTGTGATAAAAGTTGAACTGGAATAGCAGGAAAGGCATATAAGCAAACAAACACGCTGACAAGCAAAACTAAATTGGCAATTTGGAACAGCGAATCTCGCTTACGGCCATACCACTCTGAGAACGCTCGATCTCGTCTGATCTCGAAAGCTAAGCAGGGTCGGGCCTGTTTAGTACTTGGATGGGAGACCGCCTGGGAATACCAGGTGCTGTAAGCTTTATTCTTTTTTTTCTTTGCTTTCATGCTTAATTTAAGGACGAACATTTACCGTGGTGAAAAAAGTGTGATAAAAGTTGAACTGGAATAGCAGGAAAGGCATATGAGCAAACAAACACACTGACAAGCAAAAATAAATTGGCAATTTGGAACAGCGAATCTCGCTTACGGCCATACCACTCTGAGAACGCTCGATCTCGTCTGATCTCGGAAGCTAAGCAGCGTCAGGCCTGGTTAGTACTTGGATGGGAGACCGCCTGGGAATACCAGTTGCTGTAAGCTTAAATTTTTTTTTCTTTCCTTTCATGCTTAATTTAAGGACGAACATTTACCGTGGTGGATAAAGTGTGATAAAAGTTGAACTGGAATAGCAGGAAAGGCATATAAGCAAACAAACACGCTGACAAGCAAAACTAAATTGGCAATTTGGAACAGCGAATCTCGCTTACGGCCATACCACTCTGAGAACGCTCGATCTCGTCTGATCTCGAAAGCTAAGCAGGGTCGGGCCTGGTTAGTACTTGGATGGGAGACCGCCTGGGAATACCAGGTGCTGTAAGCTTTATTCTTTTTTTTCTTTGCTTTCATGCTTAATTTAAGGACGAACATTTACCGTGGTGAAAAAAGTGTGATAAAAGTTGAACTGGAATAGCAGGAAAGGCATATGAGCAAACAAACACACTGACAAGCAAAAATAAATTGGCAATTTGGAACAGCGAATCTCGCTTACGGCCATACCACTCTGAGAACGCTCGATCTCGTCTGATCTTGAAAGCTAAGCAGGGTCGGGCCTGGTTAGTACTTGGATGGGAGACCGCCTGGGAATACCAGGTGCTGTAAGCTTTAATTTTTTTTTTCTTTGCTTTCATGCTTAATTTAAGGACGAACATTTACCGTTGTGGATAAAGTGTGATAAAAGTTGAACTGGAATAGCAGGAAAGGCATAAAAGCAAACAAACGCGCTTCCAAGCAAAAATAAATAGGCAATTTGGAACAGCGAATCTCGCTTACGGCCATACCACTCTGAGAAAGCTTCATCTCGTCTGATCTCGAAAGCTAAGCAGGGTCGGGCCTGGTTAGTACTTGGATGGGAGACCGCCTGGGAAAACCAGGTGCTGTAAGCTTTAATTTTTTTTTCTTTGCTTTCATGCTTAATTTAAGGATGAACATTTACCGTGGTGAATAAAGTGTGATAAAAGTTGAACTGGAATAGCAGGAAAGGCATAGAAGCAAACAAACACGCTGACAAGCAAAAATAAATTGGCAATTTGGAACAGCGAATCTCGCTTACGGCCATACCACTCTGAGAACGCTCGATCTCGTCTGATCTTGAAAGCTAAGCAGGGTCGGGCCTGGTTAGTACTTGGATGGGAGACCGCCTGGGAATACCAGGTGCTGTAAGCTTTAATTTTTTTTTCTTTGCTTTCATGCTTAATTTAAGGATGAACATTTACCGTGGTGAAAAAAGTGTGATAAAAGTTGAACTGGAATAGCAGGAAAGGCATATGAGCAAACAAACACACTGACAAGCAAAAATAAATTGGCAATTTGGAACAGCGAATCTCGCTTACGGCCATACCACTCTGAGAACGCTCGATCTCGTCTGATCTCGGAAGCTAAGCAGGGTCGGGCCTGGTTAGTACTTGGATGGGAGACCGCCTGGGAATACCAGGTGCTGTAAGCTTTAATTTTTTTTTTCTTTGCTTTCATGCTTAATTTAAGGACGAACATTTACCGTTGTGGATAAAGTGTGATAAAAGTTGAACTGGAATAGCAGGAAAGGCATAAAAGCAATCAAACACGCTTCCAAGCAAAAATAAATAGGCAATTTGGAACAGCGAATCTCGCTTACGGCCATACCACTCTGAGAAAGCTTCATCTCGTCTGATCTCGAAAGCTAAGCAGGGTCGGGCCTGGTTAGTACTTGGATGGGAGACCGCCTGGGAAAACCAGGTGCTGTAAGCTTTAATTTTTTTTTCTTTGCTTTCATGCTTAATTTAAGGATGAACATTTACCGTGGTGAATAAAGTGTGATAAAAGTTGAACTGGAATAGCAGGAAAGGCATAGAAGGAAACAAACACGCTGACAAGCAAAAATAAATTGGCAATTTCGAAGCACGAATCTCGCTTACGGCCATACCACTCTGAGAACGCTCGATCTCGTCTGATCTCGGAAGCTAAGCAGGGTCGGGCCTGGTTAGTACTTGGATGGGAGACCGCCTGGGAATACCAGGTGCTGTAAGCTTTAATTTTTTTTTCTTTGCTTTCAGGCTTAATTTAAGGACGAACATTTACCGTTGTGGATAAAGTGTGATAAAAGTTGAACTGGAATAGCAGGAAAGGCATATAAGCAAACAAACACGCTGACAAGCAAAAATAAATAGGCAATTTGGAACAGCGAATCTCGCTTACGGCCATACCACTCTGAGAAAGCTTGATCTCGTCTGATCTCGAAAGCTAAGCAGGGTGGGGCCTGGTTAGTACTTGGCTGGGAGACCGCCTGGGAATACCAGTTGCTGTAAGCTTAAATTTTTTTTTCTTTGCTTTCATGCTTAATTTAAGGATGAACATTTACCGTGGTGAATAAAGTTTGATAAAAGTTGAACTGGAATAGCAGGAAAGGCATATAAGCAAACAAACACGCTGACAAGCAAAAATAAATTGGCAATTTCGAAGCACGAATCTCGCTTACGGCCATACCACTCTGAGAACGCTCGATCTCGTCTGATCTCGGAAGCTAAGCAGCGTCGGGCCTGGTTAGTACTTGGATGGGAGACCGCCTGGGAATACCAGGTGCTGTAAGCTTTAATTTTTTTTTCTTTGCTTTCAGGCTTAATTTAAGGACGAACATTTACCGTTGTGGATAAAGTGTGATAAAAGTTGAACTGAAATAGCAGGAAAGGCATATAAGCAAACAAACACGCTGCCAAGCAAAAATAAATAGGCAATTTGGAACAGGGAATCTCGCTTACGGCCATACCACTCTGAGAACGCTCGATCTCGTCTGATCTCGGAAGCTAAGCAGGGTCGGGCCTGGTTAGTACTTGGATGGGAGACCGCCTGGGAATACCAGGTGCTGTGAGCTTTAATTTTTTTTTCTTTGCTTTCATGCTTAATTTAAGGATGAACATTTACCGTGGTGGATAAAGTGTGATAAAAGTTGAACTGGAATAGCAGGAAAGGCATATAAGCAAACAAACACGCTGACAAGCAAAAATAAATTGGCAATTTGGAACAGCGAATCTCGCTTACGGCCATACCACTCTGAGAACGCTCGATCTCGTCTGATCTCGGAAGCTAAGCAGGGTCGGGCCTGGTTAGTACTTGGATGGGAGACCGCCTGGGAATACCAGGTGCTGTAAGCTTAAATTTTTTTTTCTTTGCTTTCATGCTTAATTTAAGGATGAACATTTACCGTGGTGAATAAAGTGTGATAAAAGTTGAACTGGAATAGCAGGAAAGGCATATAAGCAAACAAACACGCTGACAAGCAAAAAAAAATTGGCAATTTCGAAGCACGAATCTCGCTTACGGCCATACCACTCTGAGAACGCTCGATCTCGTCTGATCTCGGAAGCTAAGCAGCGTCGGGCCTGGTTAGTACTTGGATGGGAGACCGCCTGGGAATACCAGGTGCTGTAAGCTTTAATTTTTTTTTCTTTGCTTTCAGGCTTAATTTAAGGACGAACATTTACCGTTGTGGATAAAGTGTGATAAAAGTTGAACTGAAATAGCAGGAAAGGCATATAAGCAAACAAACACGCTGCCAAGCAAAAATAAATAGGCAATTTGGAACAGCGAATCTCGCTTACGGCCATACCACTCTGAGAACGCTCGATCTCGTCTGATCTCGGAAGCTAAGCAGGGTCGGGCCTGGTTAGTACTTGGATGGGAGACCGCCTGGGAATACCAGGTGCTGTAAGCTTTAATTTTTTTTTCTTTGCTTTCAGGCTTAATTTAAGGACGAACATTTACCGTTGTGGATAAAGTGTGATAAAAGTTGAACTGGAATAGCAGGAAAGGCATATAAGCAAACAAACACGCTGACAAGCAAAAATAAATAGGCAATTTGGAACAGCGAATCTCGCTTACGGCCATACCACTCTGAGAAAGCTTGATCTCGTCTGATCTCGAAAGCTAAGCAGGGTCGGGCCTGGTTAGTACTTGGCTGGGAGACCGCCTGGGAATACCAGGTGCTGTAAGCTTAAATTTTTTTTTCTTTGCTTTCATGCTTAATTTAAGGATGAACATTTACCGTGGTGGATAAAGTGTGATAAAAGTTGAACTGGAATAGCAGGAAAGGCATATAAGCAAACAAACACGCTGACAAGCAAAAATAAATTGGCAATTTCGAAGCACGAATCTCGCTTACGGCCATACCACTCTGAGAACGCTCGATCTCGTCTGATCTCGGAAGCTAAGCAGGGTCGGGCCTGGTTAGTACTTGGATGGGAGACCGCCTGGGAATACCAGGTGCTGTGAGCTTTAATTTTTTTTTCTTTGCTTTCATGCTTAATTTAAGGATGAACATTTACCGTGGTGGATAAAGTGTGATAAAAGTTGAACTGGAATAGCAGGAAAGGCATATAAGCAAACAAACACGCTGACAAGCAAAAATAAATTGGCAATTTGGAACAGCGAATCTCGCTTACGGCCATACCACTCTGAGAACGCTCGATCTCGTCTGATCTCGGAAGCTAAGCAGCGTCGGGCCTGGTTAGTACTTGGATGGGAGACCGCCTGGGAATACCAGTTGCTGTAAGCTTAAATTTTTTTTTCTTTGCTTTCATGCTTAATTTAAGGATGAACATTTACCGTGGTGGATAAAGTGTGATAAAAGTTGAACTGGAATAGCAGGAAAGGCATATAAGCAAACAAACACGCTGACAAGCAAAACTAAATTGGCAATTTGGAACAGCGAATCTCGCTTACGGCCATACCACTCTGAGAACGCTCGATCTCGTCTGATCTCGAAAGCTAAGCAGGGTCGGGCCTGGTTAGTACTTGGATGGGAGTCCGCCTGGGAATACCAGGTGCTGTAAGCTTTATTCTTTTTTTTCTTTGCTTTCATGCTTAATTTAAGGACGAACATTTACCGTGGTGAAAAAAGTGTGATAAAAGTTGAACTGGAATAGCAGGAAAGGCATATGAGCAAACAAACACACTGACAAGCAAAAATAAATTGGCAATTTGGAACAGCGAATCTCGCTTACGGCCATACCACTCTGAGAAAGCTTGATCTCGTCTGATCTCGAAAGCTAAGCAGGGTGGGGCCTGGTTAGTACTTGGCTGGGAGACCGCCTGGGAATACCAGTTGCTGTAAGCTTAAATTTTTTTTTCTTTGCTTTCATGCTTAATTTAAGGATGAACATTTACCGTGGTGAATAAAGTTTGATAAAAGTTGAACTGGAATAGCAGGAAAGGCATATAAGCAAACAAACACGCTGACAAGCAAAAATAAATTGGCAATTTCGAAGCACGAATCTCGCTTACGGCCATACCACTCTGAGAACGCTCGATCTCGTCTGATCTCGAAAGCTAAGCAGCGTCGGGCCTGGTTAGTACTTGGATGGGAGACCGCCTGGGAATACCAGGTGCTGTAAGCTTTAATTTTTTTTTCTTTGCTTTCAGGCTTAATTTAAGGACGAACATTTACCGTTGTGGATAAAGTGTGATAAAAGTTGAACTGAAATAGCAGGAAAGGCATATAAGCAAACAAACACGCTGCCAAGCAAAAATAAATAGGCAATTTGGAACAGGGAATCTCGCTTACGGCCATACCACTCTGAGAACGCTCGATCTCGTCTGATCTCGGAAGCTAAGCAGGGTCGGGCCTGGTTAGTACTTGGATGGGAGACCGCCTGGGAATACCAGGTGCTGTGAGCTTTAATTTTTTTTTCTTTGCTTTCATGCTTAATTTAAGGATGAACATTTACCGTGGTGGATAAAGTGTGATAAAAGTTGAACTGGAATAGCAGGAAAGGCATATAAGCAAACAAACACGCTGACAAGCAAAAATAAATTGGCAATTTGGAACAGCGAATCTCGCTTACGGCCATACCACTCTGAGAACGCTCGATCTCGTCTGATCTCGGAAGCTAAGCAGGGTCGGGCCTGGTTAGTACTTGGATGGGAGACCGCCTGGGAATACCAGGTGCTGTAAGCTTAAATTTTTTTTTCTTTGCTTTCATGCTTAATTTAAGGATGAACATTTACCGTGGTGAATAAAGTGTGATAAAAGTTGAACTGGAATAGCAGGAAAGGCATATAAGCAAACAAACACGCTGACAAGCAAAAAAAAATTGGCAATTTCGAAGCACGAATCTCGCTTACGGCCATACCACTCTGAGAACGCTCGATCTCGTCTGATCTCGGAAGCTAAGCAGCGTCGGGCCTGGTTAGTACTTGGATGGGAGACCGCCTGGGAATACCAGGTGCTGTAAGCTTTAATTTTTTTTTCTTTGCTTTCAGGCTTAATTTAAGGACGAACATTTACCGTTGTGGATAAAGTGTGATAAAAGTTGAACTGAAATAGCAGGAAAGGCATATAAGCAAACAAACACGCTGCCAAGCAAAAATAAATAGGCAATTTGGAACAGCGAATCTCGCTTACGGCCATACCACTCTGAGAACGCTCGATCTCGTCTGATCTCGGAAGCTAAGCAGGGTCGGGCCTGGTTAGTACTTGGATGGGAGACCGCCTGGGAATACCAGGTGCTGTAAGCTTTAATTTTTTTTTCTTTGCTTTCAGGCTTAATTTAAGGACGAACATTTACCGTTGTGGATAAAGTGTGATAAAAGTTGAACTGGAATAGCAGGAAAGGCATATAAGCAAACAAACACGCTGACAAGCAAAAATAAATAGGCAATTTGGAACAGCGAATCTCGCTTACGGCCATACCACTCTGAGAAAGCTTGATCTCGTCTGATCTCGAAAGCTAAGCAGGGTCGGGCCTGGTTAGTACTTGGCTGGGAGACCGCCTGGGAATACCAGGTGCTGTAAGCTTAAATTTTTTTTTCTTTGCTTTCATGCTTAATTTAAGGATGAACATTTACCGTGGTGGATAAAGTGTGATAAAAGTTGAACTGGAATAGCAGGAAAGGCATATAAGCAAACAAACACGCTGACAAGCAAAAATAAATTGGCAATTTCGAAGCACGAATCTCGCTTACGGCCATACCACTCTGAGAACGCTCGATCTCGTCTGATCTCGGAAGCTAAGCAGGGTCGGGCCTGGTTAGTACTTGGATGGGAGACCGCCTGGGAATACCAGGTGCTGTGAGCTTTAATTTTTTTTTCTTTGCTTTCATGCTTAATTTAAGGATGAACATTTACCGTGGTGGATAAAGTGTGATAAAAGTTGAACTGGAATAGCAGGAAAGGCATATAAGCAAACAAACACGCTGACAAGCAAAAATAAATTGGCAATTTGGAACAGCGAATCTCGCTTACGGCCATACCACTCTGAGAACGCTCGATCTCGTCTGATCTCGGAAGCTAAGCAGCGTCGGGCCTGGTTAGTACTTGGATGGGAGACCGCCTGGGAATACCAGTTGCTGTAAGCTTAAATTTTTTTTTCTTTGCTTTCATGCTTAATTTAAGGATGAACATTTACCGTGGTGGATAAAGTGTGATAAAAGTTGAACTGGAATAGCAGGAAAGGCATATAAGCAAACAAACACGCTGACAAGCAAAACTAAATTGGCAATTTGGAACAGCGAATCTCGCTTACGGCCATACCACTCTGAGAACGCTCGATCTCGTCTGATCTCGAAAGCTAAGCAGGGTCGGGCCTGGTTAGTACTTGGATGGGAGTCCGCCTGGGAATACCAGGTGCTGTAAGCTTTATTCTTTTTTTTCTTTGCTTTCATGCTTAATTTAAGGACGAACATTTACCGTGGTGAAAAAAGTGTGATAAAAGTTGAACTGGAATAGCAGGAAAGGCATATGAGCAAACAAACACACTGACAAGCAAAAATAAATTGGCAATTTGGAACAGCGAATCTCGCTTACGGCCATACCACTCTGAGAACGCTCGATCTCGTCTGATCTTGAAAGCTAAGCAGGGTCGGGCCTGGTTAGTACTTGGATGGGAGACCGCCTGGGAATACCAGGTGCTGTAAGCTTTAATTTTTTTTTTCTTTGCTTTCATGCTTAATTTAAGGATGAACATTTACCGTGGTGAATAAAGTGTGATAAAAGTTGAACTGGAATAGCAGGAAAGGCATAGAAGCAAACAAACACGCTGACAAGCAAAAATAAATTGGCAATTTCGAAGCACGAATCTCGCTTACGGCCATACCACTCTAAGAACGCTCGATCTCGTCTGATCTCGAAAGCTAAGCAGTGTCGGGCCTGGTTAGTACTTGGATGGGAGACCGCCTGGGAATACCAGTTGCTGTAAGCTTAAATTTTTTTTTCTTTGCTTTCATGCTTCATTTAAGGATGAACATTTACCGTGGTGGATAAAGTGTGATAAAAGTTGAACTGGAATAGCAGGAAAGGCATATAAGCAAACAAACACGCTGACAAGCAAAACTAAATTGGCAATTTGGAACAGCGAATCTCGCTTACGGCCATACCACTCTGAGAACGCTCGATCTCGTCTGATCTCGGAAGCTAAGCAGGGTCGGGCCTGGTTAGTACTTGGATGGGAGACCGCCTGGGAATACCAGGTGCTGTAAGCTTTAATTTTTTTTTCTTTGCTTTCAGGCTTAATTTAAGGACGAACATTTACCGTTGTGGATAAAGTGTGATAAAAGTTGAACTGGAATAGCAGGAAAGGCATATAAGCAAACAAACACGCTGACAAGCAAAAATAAATAGGCAATTTGGAACAGCGAATCTCGCTTACGGCCATACCACTCTGAGAAAGCTTGATCTCGTCTGATCTCGAAAGCTAAGCAGGGTCGGGCCTGGTTAGTACTTGGATGGGAGACCGCCTGGGAAAACCAGGTGCTGTAAGCTTTAATTTTTTTTTCTTTGCTTTCATGCTTAATTTAAGGATGAACATTTACCGTGGTGAATAAAGTGTGATAAAAGTTGAACTGGAATAGCAGGAAAGGCATATAAGCAAACAAACACGCTGCCAAGCAAAAATAAATAGGCAATTTCGAAGCACGAATCTCGCTTACGGCCATACCACTCTAAGAACGCTCGATCTCGTCTGATCTCGAAAGCTAAGCAGTGTCGGGCCTGGTTAGTACTTGGATGGGAGACCGCCTGGGAATACCAGGTGCTGTAAGCTTAAATTTTTTTTTCTTTGCTTTCATGCTTCATTTAAGGATGAACATTTACCGTGGTGGATAAAGTGTGATAAAAGTTGAACTGGAATAGCAGGAAAGGCATATAAGCAAACAAACACGCTGACAAGCAAAACTAAATTGGCAATTTGGAACAGCGAATCTCGCTTACGGCCATACCACTCTGAGAACGCTCGATCTCGTCTGATCTCGGAAGCTAAGCAGGGTCGGGCCTGGTTAGTACTTGGATGGGAGACCGCCTGGGAATACCAGGTGCTGTAAGCTTTAATTTTTTTTTCTTTGCTTTCAGGCTTAATTTAAGGACGAACATTTACCGTTGTGGATAAAGTGTGATAAAAGTTGAACTGGAATAGCAGGAAAGGCATATAAGCAAACAAACACGCTGACAAGCAAAAATAAATAGGCAATTTGGAACAGCGAATCTCGCTTACGGCCATACCACTCTGAGAAAGCTTGATCTCGTCTGATCTCGAAAGCTAAGCAGGGTGGGGCCTGGTTAGTACTTGGCTGGGAGACCGCCTGGGAATACCAGTTGCTGTAAGCTTAAATTTTTTTTTCTTTGCTTTCATGCTTAATTTAAGGATGAACATTTACCGTGGTGAATAAAGTGTGATAAAAGTTGAACTGGAATAGCAGGAAAGGCATATAAGCAAACAAACACGCTGACAAGCAAAAAAAAATTGGCAATTTCGAAGCACGAATCTCGCTTACGGCCATACCACTCTGAGAACGCTCGATCTCGTCTGATCTCGGAAGCTAAGCAGCGTCGGGCCTGGTTAGTACTTGGATGGGAGACCGCCTGGGAATACCAGGTGCTGTAAGCTTTAATTTTTTTTTCTTTGCTTTCAGGCTTAATTTAAGGACGAACATTTACCGTTGTGGATAAAGTGTGATAAAAGTTGAACTGAAATAGCAGGAAAGGCATATAAGCAAACAAACACGCTGCCAAGCAAAAATAAATAGGCAATTTGGAACAGCGAATCTCGCTTACGGCCATACCACTCTGAGAACGCTCGATCTCGTCTGATCTCGGAAGCTAAGCAGGGTCGGGCCTGGTTAGTACTTGGATGGGAGACCGCCTGGGAATACCAGGTGCTGTAAGCTTTAATTTTTTTTTCTTTGCTTTCAGGCTTAATTTAAGGACGAACATTTACCGTTGTGGATAAAGTGTGATAAAAGTTGAACTGGAATAGCAGGAAAGGCATATAAGCAAACAAACACGCTGACAAGCAAAAATAAATAGGCAATTTGGAACAGCGAATCTCGCTTACGGCCATACCACTCTGAGAAAGCTTGATCTCGTCTGATCTCGAAAGCTAAGCAGGGTCGGGCCTGGTTAGTACTTGGCTGGGAGACCGCCTGGGAATACCAGGTGCTGTGAGCTTTAATTTTTTTTTCTTTGCTTTCATGCTTAATTTAAGGATGAACATTTACCGTGGTGAATAAAGTTTGATAAAAGTTGAACTGGAATAGCAGGAAAGGCATATAAGCAAACAAACACGCTGACAAGCAAAAATAAATTGGCAATTTCGAAGCACGAATCTCGCTTACGGCCATACCACTCTGAGAACGCTCGATCTCGTCTGATCTCGGAAGCTAAGCAGCGTCGGGCCTGGTTAGTACTTGGATGGGAGACCGCCTGGGAATACCAGTTGCTGTAAGCTTAAATTTTTTTTTCTTTGCTTTCATGCTTAATTTAAGGATGAACATTTACCGTGGTGAAAAAAGTGTGATAAAAGTTGAACTGGAATTGCAGGAAAGGCATATGAGCAAACAAACACACTGACAAGCAAAAATAAATTGGCAATTTGGAACAGCGAATCTCGCTTACGGCCATACCACTCTGAGAACGCTCGATCTCGTCTGATCTTGAAAGCTAAGCAGGGTCGGGCCTGGTTAGTACTTGGATGGGAGACCGCCTGGGAATACCAGGTGCTGTAAGCTTTAATTTTTTTTTTCTTTGCTTTCAGGCTTAATTTAAGGACGAACATTTACCGTTGTGGATAAAGTGTGATAAAAGTTGAACTGGAATAGCAGGAAAGGCATATAAGCAAACAAACACGCTGACAAGCAAAAATAAATAGGCAATTTGGAACAGCGAATCTCGCTTACGGCCATACCACTCTGAGAAAGCTTGATCTCGTCTGATCTCGAAAGCTAAGCAGGGTCGGGCCTGGTTAGTACTTGGCTGGGAGACCGCCTGGGAATACCAGGTGCTGTAAGCTTTAATTTTTTTTTTCTTTGCTTTCATGCTTAATTTAAGGACGAACATTTACCGTTGTGGATAAAGTGTGATAAAAGTTGAACTGGAATAGCAGGAAAGGCATATAAGCAAACAAACACGCTTCCAAGCAAAAATAAATAAGCAATTTGGAACAGCGAATCTCGCTTACGGCCATACCACTCTGAGAAAGCTTCATCTCGTCTGATCTCGAAAGCTAAGCAGGGTCGGGCCTGGTTAGTACTTGGATGGGAGACCGCCTGGGAATACCAGGTGCTGTAAGCTTTAATTTTTTTTTCTTTGCTTTCAGGCTTAATTTAAGGAAGAACATTTACCGTTGTGGATAAAGTGTGATAAAAGTTGAACTGAAATAGCAGGAAAGGCATATAAGCAAACAAACACGCTGCCAAGCAAAAATAAATAGGCAATTTGGAACAGGGAATCTCGCTTACGGCCATACCACTCTGAGAACGCCCGATCTCGTCTGATCTCGGAAGCTAAGCAGGGTCGGGCCTGGTTAGTACTTGGATGGGAGACCGCCTGGGAATACCAGGTGCTGTGAGCTTTAATTTTTTTTTCTTTGCTTTCATGCTTAATTTAAGGATGAACATTTACCGTGGTGGATAAAGTGTGATAAAAGTTGAACTGGAATAGCAGGAAAGGCATATAAGCAAACAAACACGCTGACAAGCAAAAATAAATTGGCAATTTGGAACAGCAAATCTCGCTTACGGCCATACCACTCTGAGAACGCTCGATCTCGTCTGATCTCGGAAGCTAAGCAGGGTCGGGCCTGGTTAGTACTTGGATGGGAGACCGCCTGGGAATACCAGGTGCTGTAAGCTTTAATTTTTTTTTCTTTGCTTTCAGGCTTAATTTAAGGACGAACATTTACCGTTGTGGATAAAGTGTGATAAAAGTTGAACTGGAATAGCAGGAAAGGCATATAAGCAAACAAACACGCTGACAAGCAAAAATAAATAGGCAATTTGGAACAGCGAATCTCGCTTACGGCCATACCACTCTGGGAAAGCTTGATCTCGTCTGATCTCGAAAGCTAAGCAGGGTCGGGCCTGGTTAGTACTTGGCTGGGAGACCGCCTGGGAATACCAGGTGCTGTAAGCTTAAATTTTTTTTTCTTTGCTTTCATGCTTAATTTAAGGATGAACATTTACCGTGGTGAATAAAGTGTGATAAAAGTTGAACTGGAATAGCAGGAAAGGCATATAAGCAAACAAACACGCTGAGAAGCAAAAAAAAATTGGCAATTTCGAAGCACGAATCTCGCTTACGGCCATACCACTCTGAGAACGCTCGATCTCGTCTGATCTCGGAAGCTAAGCAGCGTCGGGCCTGGTTAGTACTTGGATGGGAGACCGCCTGGGAATACCAGGTGCTGTAAGCTTTAATTTTTTTTTCTTTGCTTTCAGGCTTAATTTAAGGACGAACATTTACCGTTGTGGATAAAGTGTGATAAAAGTTGAACTGAAATAGCAGGAAAGGCATATAAGCAAACAAACACGCTGCCAAGCAAAAATAAATAGGCAATTTGGAACAGCGAATCTCGCTTACGGCCATACCACTCTGAGAACGCTCGATCTCGTCTGATCTCGGAAGCTAAGCAGGGTCGGGCCTGGTTAGTACTTGGATGGGAGACCGCCTGGGAATACCAGGTGCTGTAAGCTTTAATTTTTTTTTTCTTTGCTTTCAGGCTTAATTTAAGGACGAACATTTACCGTTGTGGATAAAGTGTGATAAAAGTTGAACTGGAATAGCAGGAAAGGCATATAAGCAAACAAACACGCTGACAAGCAAAAATAAATAGGCAATTTGGAACAGCGAATCTCGCTTACGGCCATACCACTCTGAGAAAGCTTGATCTCGTCTGATCTCGAAAGCTAAGCAGGGTCGGGCCTGGTTAGTACTTGGCTGGGAGACCGCCTGGGAATACCAGGTGCTGTAAGCTTAAATTTTTTTTTCTTTGCTTTCATGCTTAATTTAAGGATGAACATTTACCGTGGTGGATAAAGTGTGATAAAAGTTGAACTGGAATAGCAGGAAAGGCATATAAGCAAACAAACACGCTGACAAGCAAAAATAAATTGGCAATTTCGAAGCACGAATCTCGCTTACGGCCATACCACTCTGAGAACGCTCGATCTCGTCTGATCTCGGCCTGGTTAGTACTTGGATGGGAGACCGCCTGGGAATACCAGGTGCTGTAAGCTTTAATTTTTTTTTCTTTGCTTTCAGGCTTAATTTAAGGACGAACATTTACCGTTGTGGATAAAGTGTGATAAAAGTTGAACTGGAATAGCAGGAAAGGCATATAAGCAAACAAACACGCTGCCAAGCAAAAATAAATAGGCAATTTGGAACAGGGAATCTCGCTTACGGCCATACCACTCTGAGAACGCTCGATCTCGTCTGATCTCGGAAGCTAAGCAGCGTCGGGCCTGGTTAGTACTTGGATGGGAGACCGCCTGGGAATACCAGTTGCTGTAAGCTTAAATTTTTTTTTCTTTGCTTTCATGCTTAATTTAAGGATGAACATTTACCGTGGTGGATAAAGTGTGATAAAAGTTGAACTGGAATAGCAGGAAAGGCATATAAGCAAACAAACACGCTGACAAGCAAAACTAAATTGGCAATTTGGAACAGCGAATCTCGCTTACGGCCATACCACTCTGAGAACGCTCGATCTCGTCTGATCTCGAAAGCTAAGCAGGGTCGGGCCTGGTTAGTACTTGGATGGGAGACCGCCTGGGAATACCAGGTGCTGTAAGCTTTATTCTTTTTTTTCTTTGCTTTCATGCTTAATTTAAGGACGAACATTTACCGTGGTGAAAAAAGTGTGATAAAAGTTGAACTGGAATAGCAGGAAAGGCATATGAGCAAACAAACACACTGACAAGCAAAAATAAATTGGCAATTTGGAACAGCGAATCTCGCTTACGGCCATACTACTCTGAGAAAGCTTCATCTCGTCTGATCTCGAAAGCTAAGCAGGGTCGGGCCTGGTTAGTACTTGGATGGGAGACCGCCTGGGAAAACCAGGTGCTGTAAGCTTTAATTTTTTTTTCTTTGCTTTCATGCTTAATTTAAGGATGAACATTTACCGTGGTGAATAAAGTGTGATAAAAGTTGAACTGGAATAGCAGGAAAGGCATAGAAGCAAACAAACACGCTGACAAGCAAAAATAAATTGGCAATTTCGAAGCACGAATCTCGCTTACGGCCATACCACTCTAAGAACGCTCGATCTCGTCTGATCTCGAAAGCTAAGCAGTGTCGGGCCTGGTTAGTACTTGGATGGGAGACCGCCTGGGAATACCAGTTGCTGTAAGCTTAAATTTTTTTTTCTTTGCTTTCATGCTTCATTTAAGGATGAACATTTACCGTGGTGGATAAAGTGTGATAAAAGTTGAACTGGAATAGCAGGAAAGGCATATAAGCAAACAAACACGCTGACAAGCAAAACTAAATTGGCAATTTGGAACAGCGAATCTCGCTTACGGCCATACCACTCTGAGAACGCTCGATCTCGTCTGATCTCGGAAGCTAAGCAGGGTCGGGCCTGGTTAGTACTTGGATGGGAGACCGCCTGGGAATACCAGGTGCTGTAAGCTTTAATTTTTTTTTCTTTGCTTTCAGGCTTAATTTAAGGACGAACATTTACCGTTGTGGATAAAGTGTGATAAAAGTTGAACTGGAATAGCAGGAAAGGCATATAAGCAAACAAACACGCTGACAAGCAAAAATAAATAGGCAATTTGGAACAGCGAATCTCGCTTACGGCCATACCACTCTGAGAAAGCTTGATCTCGTCTGATCTCGAAAGCTAAGCAGGGTGGGGCCTGGTTAGTACTTGGCTGGGAGACCGCCTGGGAATACCAGTTGCTGTAAGCTTAAATTTTTTTTTCTTTGCTTTCATGCTTAATTTAAGGATGAACATTTACCGTGGTGAATAAAGTTTGATAAAAGTTGAACTGGAATAGCAGGAAAGGCATATAAGCAAACAAACACGCTGACAAGCAAAAAAAAATTGGCAATTTCGAAGCACGAATCTCGCTTACGGCCATACCACTCTGAGAACGCTCGATCTCGTCTGATCTCGGAAGCTAAGCAGGGTCGGGCCTGGTTAGTACTTGGATGGGAGACCGCCTGGGAATACCAGGTGCTGTGAGCTTTAATTTTTTTTTCTTTGCTTTCATGCTTAATTTAAGGATGAACATTTACCGTGGTGGATAAAGTGTGATAAAAGTTGAACTGGAATAGCAGGAAAGGCATATAAGCAAACAAACACGCTGACAAGCAAAAATAAATAGGCAATTTGGAACAGCGAATCTCGCTTACGGCCATACCACTCTGAGAAAGCTTGATCTCGTCTGATCTCGAAAGCTAAGCAGGGTCGGGCCTGGTTAGTACTTGGCTGGGAGACCGCCTGGGAATACCAGGTGCTGTAAGCTTTAATTTTTTTTTCTTTGCTTTCATGCTTAATTTAAGGATGAACATTTACCGTGGTGGATAAAGTGTGATAAAAGTTGAACTGGAATAGCAGGAAAGGCATATAAGCAAACAAACACGCTGACAAGCAAAAATAAATTGGCAATTTCGAAGCACGAATCTCGCTTACGGCCATACCACTCTGAGAACGCTCGATCTCGTCTGATCTCGGCCTGGTTAGTACTTGGATGGGAGACCGCCTGGGAATACCAGGTGCTGTAAGCTTTAATTTTTTTTTCTTTGCTTTCAGGCTTAATTTAAGGACGAACATTTACCGTTGTGGATAAAGTGTGATAAAAGTTGAACTGGAATAGCAGGAAAGGCATATAAGCAAACAAACACGCTGCCAAGCAAAAATAAATAGGCAATTTGGAACAGCGAATCTCGCTTACGGCCATACCACTCTGAGAACGCTCGATCTCGTCTGATCTCGGAAGCTAAGCAGGGTCGGGCCTGGTTAGTACTTGGATGGGAGACCGCCTGGGAATACCAGGTGCTGTAAGCTTTAATTTTTTTTTCTTTGCTTTCATGCTTAATTTAAGGATGAACATTTACCGTGGTGGATAAAGTGTGATAAAAGTTGAACTGGAATAGCAGGAAAGGCATATAAGCAAACAAACACGCTGACAAGCAAAAATAAATTGGCAATTTCGAAGCACGTATCTCGCTTACGGCCATACCACTCTGAGAACGCTCGATCTCGTCTGATCTCGGAAGCTAAGCAGCGTCGGGCCTGGTTAGTACTTGGATGGGAGACCGCCTGGGAATACCAGTTGCTGTAAGCTTAAATTTTTTTTTCTTTGCTTTCATGCTTAATTTAAGGACGAACATTTACCGTGGTGGATAAAGTGTGATAAAAGTTGAACTGGAATAGCAGGAAAGGCATATAAGCAAACAAACACGCTGACAAGCAAAACTAAATTGGCAATTTGGAACAGCGAATCTCGCTTACGGCCATACCACTCTGAGAACGCTCGATCTCGTCTGATCTCGAAAGCTAAGCAGGGTCGGGCCTGGTTAGTACTTGGATGGGAGACCGCCTGGGAATACCAGGTGCTGTAAGCTTTATTCTTTTTTTTCTTTGCTTTCATGCTTAATTTAAGGACGAACATTTACCGTGGTGAAAAAAGTGTGATAAAAGTTGAACTGGAATAGCAGGAAAGGCATATGAGCAAACAAACACACTGACAAGCAAAAATAAATTGGCAATTTGGAACAGCGAATCTCGCTTACGGCCATACCACTCTGAGAACGCTCGATCTCGTCTGATCTTGAAAGCTAAGCAGGGTCGGGCCTGGTTAGTACTTGGATGGGAGACCGCCTGGGAATACCAGGTGCTGTAAGCTTTAATTTTTTTTTTCTTTGCTTTCATGCTTAATTTAAGGACGAACATTTACCGTTGTGGATAAAGTGTGATAAAAGTTGAACTGGAATAGCAGGAAAGGCATAAAAGCAAACAAACGCGCTTCCAAGCAAAAATAAATAGGCAATTTGGAACAGCGAATCTCGCTTACGGCCATACCACTCTGAGAAAGCTTCATCTCGTCTGATCTCGAAAGCTAAGCAGGGTCGGGCCTGGTTAGTACTTGGATGGGAGACCGCCTGGGAAAACCAGGTGCTGTAAGCTTTAATTTTTTTTTCTTTGCTTTCATGCTTAATTTAAGGATGAACATTTACCGTGGTGAATAAAGTGTGATAAAAGTTGAACTGGAATAGCAGGAAAGGCATAGAAGCAAACAAACACGCTGACAAGCAAAAATAAATTGGCAATTTGGAACAGCGAATCTCGCTTACGGCCATACCACTCTGAGAACGCTCGATCTCGTCTGATCTTGAAAGCTAAGCAGGGTCGGGCCTGGTTAGTACTTGGATGGGAGACCGCCTGGGAATACCAGGTGCTGTAAGCTTTAATTTTTTTTTCTTTGCTTTCATGCTTAATTTAAGGATGAACATTTACCGTGGTGAAAAAAGTGTGATAAAAGTTGAACTGGAATAGCAGGAAAGGCATATGAGCAAACAAACACACTGACAAGCAAAAATAAATTGGCAATTTGGAACCGCGAATCTCGCTTACGGCCATACCACTCTGAGAACGCTCGATCTCGTCTGATCTCGGAAGCTAAGCAGGGTCGGGCCTGGTTAGTACTTGGATGGGAGACCGCCTGGGAATACCAGGTGCTGTAAGCTTTAATTTTTTTTTTCTTTGCTTTCATGCTTAATTTAAGGACGAACATTTACCGTTGTGGATAAAGTGTGATAAAAGTTGAACTGGAATAGCAGGAAAGGCATAAAAGCAATCAAACACGCTTCCAAGCAAAAATAAATAGGCAATTTGGAACAGCGAATCTCGCTTACGGCCATACCACTCTGAGAAAGCTTCATCTCGTCTGATCTCGAAAGCTAAGCAGGGTCGGGCCTGGTTAGTACTTGGATGGGAGACCGCCTGGGAAAACCAGGTGCTGTAAGCTTTAATTTTTTTTTCTTTGCTTTCATGCTTAATTTAAGGATGAACATTTACCGTGGTGAATAAAGTGTGATAAAAGTTGAACTGGAATAGCAGGAAAGGCATAGAAGGAAACAAACACGCTGACAAGCAAAAATAAATTGGCAATTTCGAAGCACGAATCTCGCTTACGGCCATACCACTCTAAGAACGCTCGATCTCGTCTGATCTCGAAAGCTAAGCAGTGTCGGGCCTGGTCAGTACTTGGATGGGAGACCGCCTGGGAATACCAGTTGCTGTAAGCTTAAATTTTTTTTTCTTTGCTTTCATGCTTCATTTAAGGATGAACATTTACCGTGGTGGATAAAGTGTGATAAAAGTTGAACTGGAATAGCAGGAAAGGCATATAAGCAAACAAACACGCTGACAAGCAAAACTAAATTGGCAATTTGGAACAGCGAATCTCGCTTACGGCCATACCACTCTGAGAACGCTCGATCTCGTCTGATCTCGGAAGCTAAGCAGGGTCGGGCCTGGTTAGTACTTGGATGGGAGACCGCCTGGGAATACCAGGTGCTGTAAGCTTTAATTTTTTTTTCTTTGCTTTCAGGCTTAATTTAAGGACGAACATTTACCGTTGTGGATAAAGTGTGATAAAAGTTGAACTGGAATAGCAGGAAAGGCATATAAGCAAACAAACACGCTGACAAGCAAAAATAAATTGGCAATTTCGAAGCACGAATCTCGCTTACGGCCATACCACTCTGAGAACGCTCGATCTCGTCTGATCTCGGAAGCTAAGCAGCGTCGGGCCTGGTTAGTACTTGGATGGGAGACCGCCTGGGAATACCAGGTGCTGTAAGCTTTAATTTTTTTTTCTTTGCTTTCAGGCTTAATTTAAGGACGAACATTTATCGTTGTGGATAAAGTGTGATAAAAGTTGAACTGAAATAGCAGGAAAGGCATATAAGCAAACAAACACGCTGCCAAGCAAAAATAAATAGGCAATTTGGAACAGGGAATCTCGCTTACGGCCATACCACTCTGAGAACGCTCGATCTCGTCTGATCTCGGAAGCTAAGCAGGGTCGGGCCTGGTTAGTACTTGGATGGGAGACCGCCTGGGAATACCAGGTGCTGTGAGCTTTAATTTTTTTTTCTTTGCTTTCATGCTTAATTTAAGGATGAACATTTACCGTGGTGGATAAAGTGTGATAAAAGTTGAACTGGAATAGCAGGAAAGGCATATAAGCAAACAAACACGCTGACAAGCAAAAATAAATTGGCAATTTGGAACAGCGAATCTCGCTTACGGCCATACCACTCTGAGAACGCTCGATCTCGTCTGATCTCGGAAGCTAAGCAGGGTCGGGCCTGGTTAGTACTTGGATGGGAGACCGCCTGGGAATACCAGGTGCTGTAAGCTTAAATTTTTTTTTCTTTGCTTTCATGCTTAATTTAAGGATGAACATTTACCGTGGTGAATAAAGTGTGATAAAAGTTGAACTGGAATAGCAGGAAAGGCATATAAGCAAACAAACACGCTGACAAGCAAAAAAAAATTGGCAATTTCGAAGCACGAATCTCGCTTACGGCCATACCACTCTGAGAACGCTCGATCTCGTCTGATCTCGGAAGCTAAGCAGCGTCGGGCCTGGTTAGTACTTGGATGGGAGACCGCCTGGGAATACCAGGTGCTGTAAGCTTTAATTTTTTTTTCTTTGCTTTCAGGCTTAATTTAAGGACGAACATTTACCGTTGTGGATAAAGTGTGATAAAAGTTGAACTGAAATAGCAGGAAAGGCATATAAGCAAACAAACACGCTGCCAAGCAAAAATAAATAGGCAATTTGGAACAGCGAATCTCGCTTACGGCCATACCACTCTGAGAACGCTCGATCTCGTCTGATCTCGGAAGCTAAGCAGGGTCGGGCCTGGTTAGTACTTGGCTGGGAGACCGCCTGGGAATACCAGGTGCTGTAAGCTTAAATTTTTTTTTCTTTGCTTTCATGCTTAATTTAAGGATGAACATTTACCGTGGTGGATAAAGTGTGATAAAAGTTGAACTGGAATAGCAGGAAAGGCATATAAGCAAACAAACACGCTGACAAGCAAAAATAAATTGGCAATTTCGAAGCACGAATCTCGCTTACGGCCATACCACTCTGAGAACGCTCGATCTCGTCTGATCTCGGCCTGGTTAGTACTTGGATGGGAGACCGCCTGGGAATACCAGGTGCTGTAAGCTTTAATTTTTTTTTCTTTGCTTTCAGGCTTAATTTAAGGACGAACATTTACCGTTGTGGATAAAGTGTGATAAAAGTTGAACTGGAATAGCAGGAAAGGCATATAAGCAAACAAACACGCTGCCAAGCAAAAATAAATAGGCAATTTGGAACAGCGAATCTCGCTTACGGCCATACCACTCTGAGAAAGCTTGATCTCGTCTGATCTCGAAAGCTAAGCAGGGTGGGGCCTGGTTAGTACTTGGCTGGGAGACCGCCTGGGAATACCAGTTGCTGTAAGCTTAAATTTTTTTTTCTTTGCTTTCATGCTTAATTTAAGGATGAACATTTACCGTGGTGAATAAAGTTTGATAAAAGTTGAACTGGAATAGCAGGAAAGGCATATAAGCAAACAAACACGCTGACAAGCAAAAATAAATTGGCAATTTCGAAGCACGAATCTCGCTTACGGCCATACCACTCTGAGAACGCTCGATCTTGTCTGATCTCGGAAGCTAAGCAGCGTCGGGCCTGGTTAGTACTTGGATGGGAGACCGCCTGGGAATACCAGGTGCTGTAAGCTTAAATTTTTTTTTCTTTGCTTTCATGCTTAATTTAAGGATGAACATTTACCGTGGTGGATAAAGTGTGATAAAAGTTGAACTGGAATAGCAGGAAAGGCATATAAGCAAACAAACACGCTGACAAGCAAAAATAAATAGGCAATTTGGAACAGCGAATCTCGCTTACGGCCATACCACTCTGAGAACGCTCGATCTCGTCTGATCTCGGAAGCTAAGCAGGGTCGGGCCTGGTTAGTACTTGGATGGGAGACCGCCTGGGAATACCAGGTGCTGTAAGCTTTAATTTTTTTTTCTTTGCTTTCAGGCTTAATTTAAGGACGAACATTTACCGTTGTGGATAAAGTGTGATAAAAGTTGAACTGGAATAGCAGGAAAGGCATATAAGCAAACAAACACGCTGACAAGCAAAAATAAATAGGCAATTTGGAACAGCGAATCTCGCTTACGGCCATACCACTCTGAGAAAGCTTGATCTCGTCTGATCTCGAAAGCTAAGCAGGGTCGGGCCTGGTTAGTACTTGGCTGGGAGACCGCCTGGGAATACCAGGTGCTGTAAGCTTAAATTTTTTTTTCTTTGCTTTCATGCTTAATTTAAGGATGAACATTTACCGTGGTGGATAAAGTGTGATAAAAGTTGAACTGGAATAGCAGGAAAGGCATATAAGCAAACAAACACGCTGACAAGCAAAAATAAATTGGCAATTTCGAAGCACGAATCTCGCTTACGGCCATACCACTCTGAGAACGCTCGATCTCGTCTGATCTCGGCCTGGTTAGTACTTGGATGGGAGACCGCCTGGGAATACCAGGTGCTGTAAGCTTTAATTTTTTTTTCTTTGCTTTCAGGCTTAATTTAAGGACGAACATTTACCGTTGTGGATAAAGTGTGATAAAAGTTGAACTGGAATAGCAGGAAAGGCATATAAGCAAACAAACACGCTGCCAAGCAAAAATAAATAGGCAATTTGGAACAGCGAATCTCGCTTACGGCCATACCACTCTGAGAAAGCTTGATCTCGTCTGATCTCGAAAGCTAAGCAGGGTGGGGCCTGGTTAGTACTTGGCTGGGAGACCGCCTGGGAATACCAGTTGCTGTAAGCTTAAATTTTTTTTTCTTTGCTTTCATGCTTAATTTAAGGATGAACATTTACCGTGGTGAATAAAGTTTGATAAAAGTTGAACTGGAATAGCAGGAAAGGCATATAAGCAAACAAACACGCTGACAAGCAAAAATAAATTGGCAATTTCGAAGCACGAATCTCGCTTACGGCCATACCACTCTGAGAACGCTCGATCTTGTCTGATCTCGGAAGCTAAGCAGCGTCGGGCCTGGTTAGTACTTGGATGGGAGACCGCCTGGGAATACCAGGTGCTGTAAGCTTTAATTTTTTTTTCTTTGCTTTCAGGCTTAATTTAAGGACGAACATTTACCGTTGTGGATAAAGTGTGATAAAAGTTGAACTGAAATAGCAGGAAAGGCATATAAGCAAACAAACACGCTGCCAAGCAAAAATAAATAGGCAATTTGGAACAGCGAATCTCGCTTACGGCCATACCACTCTGAGAACGCTCGATCTCGTCTGATCTCGGAAGCTAAGCAGGGTCGGGCCTGGTTAGTACTTGGCTGGGAGACCGCCTGGGAATACCAGGTGCTGTAAGCTTAAATTTTTTTTTCTTTGCTTTCATGCTTAATTTAAGGATGAACATTTACCGTGGTGGATAAAGTGTGATAAAAGTTGAACTGGAATAGCAGGAAAGGCATATAAGCAAACAAACACGCTGACAAGCAAAAATAAATTGGCAATTTCGAAGCACGAATCTCGCTTACGGCCATACCACTCTGAGAACGCTCGATCTCGTCTGATCTCGGAAGCTAAGCAGCGTCGGGCCTGGTTAGTACTTGGATGGGAGACCGCCTGGGAATACCAGTTGCTGTAAGCTTAAATTTTTTTTTCTTTGCTTTCATGCTTCATTTAAGGATGAACATTTACCGTGGTGGATAAAGTGTGATAAAAGTTGAACTGGAATAGCAGGAAAGGCATATAAGCAAACAAACACGCTGACAAGCAAAACTAAATTGGCAATTTGGAACAGCGAATCTCGCTTACGGCCATACCACTCTGAGAACGCTCGATCTCGTCTGATCTCGGAAGCTAAGCAGGGTCGGGCCTGGTTAGTACTTGGATGGGAGACCGCCTGGGAATACCAGGTGCTGTAAGCTTTAATTTTTTTTTCTTTGCTTTCAGGCTTAATTTAAGGACGAACATTTACCGTTGTGGATAAAGTGTGATAAAAGTTGAACTGGAATAGCAGGAAAGGCATATAAGCAAACAAACACGCTGACAAGCAAAAATAAATAGGCAATTTGGAACAGCGAATCTCGCTTACGGCCATACCACTCTGAGAAAGCTTGATCTCGTCTGATCTCGAAAGCTAAGCAGGGTGGGGCCTGGTTAGTACTTGGCTGGGAGACCGCCTGGGAATACCAGTTGCTGTAAGCTTAAATTTTTTTTTCTTTGCTTTCATGCTTAATTTAAGGATGAACATTTACCGTGGTGAATAAAGTTTGATAAAAGTTGAACTGGAATAGCAGGAAAGGCATATAAGCAAACAAACACGCTGACAAGCAAAAATAAATTGGCAATTTCGAAGCACGAATCTCGCTTACGGCCATACCACTCTGAGAACGCTCGATCTCGTCTGATCTCGGAAGCTAAGCAGCGTCGGGCCTGGTTAGTACTTGGATGGGAGACCGCCTGGGAATACCAGGTGCTGTAAGCTTTAATTTTTTTTTCTTTGCTTTCAGGCTTAATTTAAGGACGAACATTTATCGTTGTGGATAAAGTGTGATAAAAGTTGAACTGAAATAGCAGGAAAGGCATATAAGCAAACAAACACGCTGCCAAGCAAAAATAAATAGGCAATTTGGAACAGGGAATCTCGCTTACGGCCATACCACTCTGAGAACGCTCGATCTCGTCTGATCTCGGAAGCTAAGCAGGGTCGGGCCTGGTTAGTACTTGGATGGGAGACCGCCTGGGAATACCAGGTGCTGTGAGCTTTAATTTTTTTTTCTTTGCTTTCATGCTTAATTTAAGGATGAACATTTACCGTGGTGGATAAAGTGTGATAAAAGTTGAACTGGAATAGCAGGAAAGGCATATAAGCAAACAAACACGCTGACAAGCAAAAATAAATTGGCAATTTGGAACAGCGAATCTCGCTTACGGCCATACCACTCTGAGAACGCTCGATCTCGTCTGATCTCGGAAGCTAAGCAGGGTCGGGCCTGGTTAGTACTTGGATGGGAGACCGCCTGGGAATACCAGGTGCTGTAAGCTTTAAATTTTTTTTTCTTTGTTTCAGGCTTAATTTAAGGACGAACATTTACCGTTGTGGATAAAGTGTGATAAAAGTTGAACTGGAATAGCAGGAAAGGCATATAAGCAAACAAACACGCTGACAAGCAAAAATAAATAGGCAATTTGGAACAGCGAATCTCGCTTACGGCCATACCACTCTGAGAAAGCTTGATCTCGTCTGATCTCGAAAGCTAAGCAGGGTCGGGCCTGGTTAGTACTTGGCTGGGAGACCGCCTGGGAATACCAGGTGCTGTAAGCTTAAATTTTTTTTTCTTTGCTTTCATGCTTAATTTAAGGATGAACATTTACCGTGGTGAATAAAGTGTGATAAAAGTTGAACTGGAATAGCAGGAAAGGCATATAAGCAAACAAACACGCTGCCAAGCAAAAATAAATAGGCAATTTGGAACAGCGAATCTCGCTTACGGCCATACCACTCTGAGAACGCTCGATCTCGTCTGATCTCGGAAGCTAAGCAGGGTCGGGCCTGGTTAGTACTTGGATGGGAGACCGCCTGGGAATACCAGGTGCTGTAAGCTTAAATTTTTTTTTCTTTGCTTTCATGCTTAATTTAAGGATGAACATTTACCGTGGTGAATAAAGTTTGATAAAAGTTGAACTGGAATAGCAGGAAAGGCATATAAGCAAACAAACACGCTGACAAGCAAAAATAAATTGGCAATTTCGAAGCACGAATCTCGCTTACGGCCATACCACTCTGAGAACGCTCGATCTTGTCTGATCTCGGAAGCTAAGCAGCGTCGGGCCTGGTTAGTACTTGGATGGGAGACCGCCTGGGAATACCAGTTGCTGTAAGCTTAAATTTTTTTTTCTTTGCTTTCATGCTTAATTTAAGGATGAACATTTACCGTGGTGAAAAAAGTGTGATAAAAGTTGAACTGGAATAGCAGGAAAGGCATATGAGCAAACAAACACACTGACAAGCAAAAATAAATTGGCAATTTGGAACAGCGAATCTCGCTTACGGCCATACCACTCTGAGAACGCTCGATCTCGTCTGATCTTGAAAGCTAAGCAGCGTCGGGCCTGGTTAGTACTTGGATGGGAGACCGCCTGGGAATACCAGGTGCTGTAAGCTTTAATTTTTTTTTTCTTTGCTTTCATGCTTAATTTAAGGACGAACATTTACCGTTGTGGATAAAGTGTGATAAAAGTTGAACTGGAATAGCAGGAAAGGCATAAAAGCAAACAAACACGCTTCCAAGCAAAAATAAATAGGCAATTTGGAACAGCGAATCTCGCTTACGGCCATACCACTCTGAGAAAGCTTGATCTCGTCTGATCTCGAAAGCTAAGCAGGGTCGGGCCTGGTTAGTACTTGGATGGGAGACCGCCTGGGAATACCAGGTGCTGTAAGCTTTAATTTTTTTTTCTTTGCTTTCAGGCTTAATTTAAGGACGAACATTTACCGTTGTGGATAAAGTGTGATAAAAGTTGAACTGGAATAGCAGGAAAGGCATATAAGCAAACAAACACGCTGACAAGCAAAAATAAATAGGCAATTTGGAACAGCGAATCTCGCTTACGGCCATACCACTCTGAGAAAGCTTGATCTCGTCTGATCTCGAAAGCTAAGCAGGGTCGGGCCTGGTTAGTACTTGGCTGGGAGACCGCCTGGGAATACCAGGTGCTGTAAGCTTAAATTTTTTTTTCTTTGCTTTCATGCTTAATTTAAGGATGAACATTTACCGTGGTGAATAAAGTGTGATAAAAGTTGAACTGGAATAGCAGGAAAGGCATATAAGCAAACAAACACGCTGACAAGCAAAAAAAAATTGGCAATTTCGAAGCACGAATCTCGCTTACGGCCATACCACTCTGAGAACGCTCGATCTCGTCTGATCTCGGAAGCTAAGCAGCGTCGGGCCTGGTTAGTACTTGGATGGGAGACCGCCTGGGAATACCAGGTGCTGTAAGCTTTAATTTTTTTTTCTTTGCTTTCAGGCTTAATTTAAGGACGAACATTTACCGTTGTGGATAAAGTGTGATAAAAGTTGAACTGAAATAGCAGGAAAGGCATATAAGCAAACAAACACGCTGCCAAGCAAAAATAAATAGGCAATTTGGAACAGCGAATCTCGCTTACGGCCATACCACTCTGAGAACGCTCGATCTCGTCTGATCTCGGAAGCTAAGCAGGGTCGGGCCTGGTTAGTACTTGGATGGGAGACCGCCTGGGAATACCAGGTGCTGTAAGCTTTAATTTTTTTTTCTTTGCTTTCAGGCTTAATTTAAGGACGAACATTTACCGTTGTGGATAAAGTGTGATAAAAGTTGAACTGGAATAGCAGGAAAGGCATATAAGCAAACAAACACGCTGACAAGCAAAAATAAATAGGCAATTTGGAACAGCGAATCTCGCTTACGGCCATACCACTCTGAGAAAGCTTGATCTCGTCTGATCTCGAAAGCTAAGCAGGGTCGGGCCTGGTTAGTACTTGGCTGGGAGACCGCCTGGGAATACCAGGTGCTGTAAGCTTAAATTTTTTTTTCTTTGCTTTCATGCTTAATTTAAGGATGAACATTTACCGTGGTGGATAAAGTGTGATAAAAGTTGAACTGGAATAGCAGGAAAGGCATATAAGCAAACAAACACGCTGACAAGCAAAAATAAATTGGCAATTTCGAAGCACGAATCTCGCTTACGGCCATACCACTCTGAGAACGCTCGATCTCGTCTGATCTCGGCCTGGTTAGTACTTGGATGGGAGACCGCCTGGGAATACCAGGTGCTGTAAGCTTTAATTTTTTTTTCTTTGCTTTCAGGCTTAATTTAAGGACGAACATTTACCGTTGTGGATAAAGTGTGATAAAAGTTGAACTGGAATAGCAGGAAAGGCATATAAGCAAACAAACACGCTGCCAAGCAAAAATAAATAGGCAATTTGGAACAGGGAATCTCGCTTACGGCCATACCACTCTGAGAACGCTCGATCTCGTCTGATCTCGGAAGCTAAGCAGGGTCGGGCCTGGTTAGTACTTGGATGGGAGACCGCCTGGGAATACCAGGTGCTGTGAGCTTTAATTTTTTTTTCGTTGCTTTCATGCTTAATTTAAGGATGAACATTTACCGTGGTGGATAAAGTGTGATAAAAGTTGAACTGGAATAGCAGGAAAGGCATATAAGCAAACAAACACGCTGACAAGCAAAAATAAATTGGCAATTTCGAAGCACGAATCTCGCTTACGGCCATACCACTCTGAGAACGCTCGATCTCGTCTGATCTCGGAAGCTAAGCAGCGTCGGGCCTGGTTAGTACTTGGATGGGAGACCGCCTGGGAATACCAGTTGCTGTAAGCTTAAATTTTTTTTTCTTTGCTTTCATGCTTAATTTAAGGACGAACATTTACCGTGGTGGATAAAGTGTGATAAAAGTTGAACTGGAATAGCAGGAAAGGCATATAAGCAAACAAACACGCTGACAAGCAAAACTAAATTGGCAATTTGGAACAGCGAATCTCGCTTACGGCCATACCACTCTGAGAACGCTCGATCTCGTCTGATCTCGAAAGCTAAGCAGGGTCGGGCCTGGTTAGTACTTGGATGGGAGACCGCCTGGGAATACCAGGTGCTGTAAGCTTTATTCTTTTTTTTCTTTGCTTTCATGCTTAATTTAAGGACGAACATTTACCGTGGTGAAAAAAGTGTGATAAAAGTTGAACTGGAATAGCAGGAAAGGCATATAAGCAAACAAACACGCTGACAAGCAAAAATAAATGGGCAATTTCGAGGTGCGAATCTCACTTACGGCCATACCACTCTGAGAACGCTCGATCTCGTCTGATCTCGGAAGCTAAGCAGGGTCGGGCCTGGTTAGTACTTGGATGGGAGACCGCCTGGGAATACCAGGTGCTGTAAGCTTGAATTTTTTTTTCTTTGCTTTAATGCTTAATTTAAGGACGAACATTTACCGTTGTGGATAAAGTGTGATAAAAGTTGAACTGAAATAGCAGGAAAGGCATATAAGCAAACAAACACACTGAGAAGCAAAAATAAATGGGCAATTTCGAAGCACGTATCTCGCTTACGGCCATACCACTCTGAGAACGCTCGATCTCGTCTGATCTCGGAAGCTAAGCAGGGTCGGGCCTGGTTAGTACTTGGATGGGAGACCGCCTGGGAATACCAGGTGCTGTAAGCTTAAAATTTTTTTTTCTTTGCTTTCATACTTAATTTAAGGACGAACATTTACCGTTGTGGATAAAGTGTGATAAAAGTTGAGCTGAAATAGCAGGAAAGGCATATGAGCAAACAAACACGCTGACAACTAAAATAAATGGGCAATTTCAAAGCATGAATCTCGCTTACGGCCATACCACTCTGAGAACGCTCGATCTCGTCTGATCTCGGAAGCTAAGCAGGGTCGGGCCTGGTTAGTACTTGGATGGGAGACCGCCTGGGAATACCAGGTGCTGTAAGCTTTAATTTTTTTTTCTTTGCTTTCAGGCTTAATTTAAGGACGAACAGGTACCGTGGTGAATAAAGTGTGATAAAAGTTTAACTGGAATAGCAGGAAAGGAATATAAGCAAACAAACACGCTGACAAGCAAAAATAAATGGGCAATTTCGAGGTGCGAATCTCGCTTACGGCCATACCACTCTGAGAACGCTCGATCTCGTCTGATCTCGGAAGCTAAGCAGGGTCGGGCCTGGTTAGTACTTGGATGGGAGACCGCCTGGGAATACCAGGTGCTGTAAGCTTAAATTTTTTTTTTCTTTGCTTTCATACTTAATTTAAGGACGAACATTTACCGTTGTGGATAAAGTGTGATAAAAGTTGAACTGAAATAGCAGGAAAGGCATATGAGCAAACAAACACGCTGACAACTAAAATAAATGGGCAATTTCAAAGCATGAATCTCGCTTACGGCCATACCACTCTGAGAACGCTCGATCTCGTCTGATCTCGGAAGCTAAGCAGGGTCGGGCCTGGTTAGTACTTGGATGGGAGACCGCCTGGGAATACCAGGTGCTGTAAGCTTTAACTTTTTTTTCTTTGCTTTCAGGCTTAATTTAAGGATGAACATTTACCGTGGTGAATAAAGTGTGATAAAAGTTGATCTGGAATAGCAGGAAAGGCATATGAGCAAACAAACATGATGACAACAAAAACAAATGGCCAATTTCGAAGCACATATCTCGCTTACGGCCATACCACTCTGAGAACACTCGATCTCGTCTGATCTCGGAAGCTAAGCAGGGTCGGGCCTGGTTAGTACTTGGATGGGAGACCGCCTGGGAATACCAGGTGCTGTAAGCTTGAATTTTTTTTTCTTTGCTTTAATGCTTAATTTAAGGACGAACATTTACCGTTGTGGATAAAGTGTGATAAAAGTTGAACTGAAATAGCAGGAAAGGCATATAAGCAAACAAACACACTGAGAAGCAAAAATAAATGGGCAATTTCGAAGCACGTATCTCGCTTACGGCCATACCACTCTGAGAACGCTCGATCTCGTCTGATCTCGGAAGCTAAGCAGGGTCGGGCCTGGTTAGTACTTGGATGGGAGACCGCCTGGGAATACCAGGTGCTGTAAGCTTAAAATTTTTTTTTCTTTGCTTTCATACTTAATTTAAGGACGAACATTTACCGTTGTGGATAAAGTGTGATAAAAGTTGAGCTGAAATAGCAGGAAAGGCATATGAGCAAACAAACACGCTGACAACTAAAATAAATGGGCAATTTCAAAGCATGAATCTCGCTTACGGCCATACCACTCTGAGAACGCTCGATCTCGTCTGATCTCGGAAGCTAAGCAGGGTCGGGCCCGGTTAGTACTTGGATGGGAGACCGCCTGGGAATACCAGGTGCTGTAAGCTTTAATTTTTTTTTCTTTGCTTTCAGGCTTAATTTAAGGACGAACAGGTACCGTGGTGAATAAAGTGTGATAAAAGTTTAACTGGAATAGCAGGAAAGGCATATAAGCAAACAAACACGCTGACAAGCAAAAATAAATGGGCAATTTCGAGGTGCGAATCTTGCTTACGGCCATACCACTCTGAGAACGCTCGATCTCGTCTGATCTCGGAAGCTAAGCAGGGTCGGGCCTGGTTAGTACTTGGATGGGAGACCGCCTGGGAATACCAGGTGCTGTAAGCTTTAATTTTTTTTTCTTTGCTTTCATACTTAATTTAAGGACGAACATTTACCGTTGTGGATAAAGTGTGATAAAAGTTGCACTGGAATAGCAGGAAAGGCATATAAGCAAACAAACACGCTGACAAGCAAAAATAAATGGGCAATTTCGAGGTGCGAATCTCGCTTACGGCCATACCACTCTGAGAACGCTCGATCTCGTCTGATCTCGGAAGCTAAGCAGGGTCGGGCCTGGTTAGTACTTGGATGGGAGACCGCCTGGGAATACCAGGTGCTGTAAGCTTAAATTTTTTTTTTTTTTTGCTTTCATACTTAATTTAAGGACGAACATTTATCGTTGTGGATAAAGTCTGATAAAAGTTGAACTGAAATAGCAGGAAAGGCATATGAGCAAACAAACATGCTGACAACTAAAATAAATGGGCAATTTCAAAGCATGAATCTCGCTTACGGCCATACCACTCTGAGAACGCTCGATCTTGTCTGATCTCGGAAGCTAAGCAGGGTCGGGCCTGGTTAGTACTTGGATGGGAGACCGCCTGGGAATACCAGGTGCTGTAAGCTTTAATTTTTTTTTCTTTGCTTTCAGGCTTAATTTAAGGACGAACATTTACCGTTGTGGATAAAGTGTGATAAAAGTTGAACTGGAATAGCAGGAAAGACATATGAGCAAACAAACATGCTGACAAGCAAAAATAAATGGGCAATTTCGAAGCGCGAATCTTGCTTACGGCCATACCACTCTGAGAACGCTCGATCTCGTCTGATCTCGGAAGCTAAGCAGGGTCGGGCCTGGTTAGTACTTGGATGGGAGACCGCCTGGGAATACCAGGTGCTGTAAGCTTTAACTTTTTTTTCTTTGCTTTCAGGCTTAATTTAAGGATGAACATTTACCGTGGTGAATAAAGTGTGATAAAAGTTGATCTGGAATAGCAGGAAAGGCATATGAGCAAACAAACATGATGACAACAAAAACAAATGGCCAATTTCGAACCACATATCTCGCTTACGGCCATACCACTCTGAGAACGCTCGATCTCGTCTGATCTCGGAAGCTAAGCAGGGTCGGGCCTGGTTAGTACTTGGATGGGAGACCGCCTGGGAATACCAGGTGCTGTAAGCTTTAATTTTTTTTTCTTTGCTTTCAGGCTTAATTTAAGGACGAACAGGTACCGTGGTGAATAAAGTGTGATAAAAGTTTAACTGGAATAGCAGGAAAGGCATATAAGCAAACAAACACGCTGACAATCAAAAATAAATTGGCAATTTCGAAGCGCGTATCTCGCTTACGGCCATACCACTCTGAGAACGCTCGATCTCGTCTGATCTCGGAAGCTAAGCAGGGTCGGGCCTGGTTAGTACTTGGATGGGAGACCGCCTGGGAATACCAGGTGCTGTAAGCTTTAATTTTTTTTTCTTTGCTTTCAGGCTTAATTTAAGGACGAACATTTACCGTTGTGGATAAAGTGTGATAAAAGTTGAACTGAAATAGCAGGAAAGGCATATAAGCAAACAAACACACTGCCAAGCAAAAATAAATAGGCAATTTGGAACAGCGAATCTCGCTTACGGCCATACCACTCTGAGAACGCTCGATCTCGTCTGATCTCGGAAGCTAAGCAGGGTCGGGCCTGGTTAGTACTTGGCTGGGAGACCGCCTGGGAATACCAGGTGCTGTAAGCTTAAATTTTTTTTTCTTTGCTTTCATGCTTAATTTAAGGATGAACATTTACCGTGGTGGATAAAGTGTGATAAAAGTTGAACTGGAATAGCAGGAAAGGCATATAAGCAAACAAACACGCTGACAAGCAAAAATAAATTGGCAATTTCGAAGCACGAATCTCGCTTACGGCCATACCACTCTGAGAACGCTCGATCTCGTCTGATCTCGGAAGCTAAGCAGCGTCGGGCCTGGTTAGTACTTGGATGGGAGACCGCCTGGGAATACCAGTTGCTGTAAGCTTAAATTTTTTTTTCTTTGCTTTCATGCTTAATTTAAGGATGAACATTTACCGTGGTGAAAAAAGTGTGATAAAAGTTGAACTGGAATAGCAGGAAAGGCATATGAGCAAACAAACACACTGACAAGCAAAAATAAATTGGCAATTTGGAACAGCGAATCTCGCTTACGGCCATACCACTCTGAGAACGCTCGATCTCGTCTGATCTTGAAAGCTAAGCAGCGTCGGGCCTGGTTAGTACTTGGATGGGAGACCGCCTGGGAATACCAGGTGCTGTAAGCTTTAATTTTTTTTTTCTTTGCTTTCATGCTTAATTTAAGGACGAACATTTACCGTTGTGGATAAAGTGTGATAAAAGTTGAACTGGAATAGCAGGAAAGGCATAAAAGCAAACAAACACGCTTCCAAGCAAAAATAAATAGGCAATTTGGAACAGCGAATCTCGCTTACGGCCATACCACTCTGAGAAAGCTTGATCTCGTCTGATCTCGAAAGCTAAGCAGGGTCGGGCCTGGTTAGTACTTGGATGGGAGACCGCCTGGGAATACCAGGTGCTGTAAGCTTTAATTTTTTTTTCTTTGCTTTCAGGCTTAATTTAAGGACGAACATTTACCGTTGTGGATAAAGTGTGATAAAAGTTGAACTGGAATAGCAGGAAAGGCATATAAGCAAACAAACACGCTGACAAGCAAAAATAAATAGGCAATTTGGAACAGCGAATCTCGCTTACGGCCATACCACTCTGAGAAAGCTTGATCTCGTCTGATCTCGAAAGCTAAGCAGGGTCGGGCCTGGTTAGTACTTGGCTGGGAGACCGCCTGGGAATACCAGGTGCTGTAAGCTTAAATTTTTTTTTCTTTGCTTTCATGCTTAATTTAAGGATGAACATTTACCGTGGTGAATAAAGTGTGATAAAAGTTGAACTGGAATAGCAGGAAAGGCATATAAGCAAACAAACACGCTGACAAGCAAAAAAAAATTGGCAATTTCGAAGCACGAATCTCGCTTACGGCCATACCACTCTGAGAACGCTCGATCTCGTCTGATCTCGGAAGCTAAGCAGCGTCGGGCCTGGTTAGTACTTGGATGGGAGACCGCCTGGGAATACCAGGTGCTGTAAGCTTTAATTTTTTTTTCTTTGCTTTCAGGCTTAATTTAAGGACGAACATTTACCGTTGTGGATAAAGTGTGATAAAAGTTGAACTGGAATAGCAGGAAAGGCATATAAGCAAACAAACACGCTGACAAGCAAAAATAAATAGGCAATTTGGAACAGCGAATCTCGCTTACGGCCATACCACTCTGAGAAAGCTTGATCTCGTCTGATCTCGAAAGCTAAGCAGGGTCGGGCCTGGTTAGTACTTGGCTGGGAGACCGCCTGGGAATACCAGGTGCTGTAAGCTTAAATTTTTTTTTCTTTGCTTTCATGCTTAATTTAAGGATGAACATTTACCGTGGTGGATAAAGTGTGATAAAAGTTGAACTGGAATAGCAGGAAAGGCATATAAGCAAACAAACACGCTGACAAGCAAAAATAAATTGGCAATTTCGAAGCACGAATCTCGCTTACGGCCATACCACTCTGAGAACGCTCGATCTCGTCTGATCTCGGCCTGGTTAGTACTTGGATGGGAGACCGCCTGGGAATACCAGGTGCTGTAAGCTTTAATTTTTTTTTCTTTGCTTTCAGGCTTAATTTAAGGACGAACATTTACCGTTGTGGATAAAGTGTGATAAAAGTTGAACTGGAATAGCAGGAAAGGCATATAAGCAAACAAACACGCTGCCAAGCAAAAATAAATAGGCAATTTGGAACAGGGAATCTCGCTTACGGCCATACCACTCTGAGAACGCTCGATCTCGTCTGATCTCGGAAGCTAAGCAGGGTCGGGCCTGGTTAGTACTTGGATGGGAGACCGCCTGGGAATACCAGGTGCTGTGAGCTTTAATTTTTTTTTCGTTGCTTTCATGCTTAATTTAAGGATGAACATTTACCGTGGTGGATAAAGTGTGATAAAAGTTGAACTGGAATAGCAGGAAAGGCATATAAGCAAACAAACACGCTGACAAGCAAAAATAAATTGGCAATTTCGAAGCACGAATCTCGCTTACGGCCATACCACTCTGAGAACGCTCGATCTCGTCTGATCTCGGAAGCTAAGCAGGGTCGGGCCTGGTTAGTACTTGGATGGGAGACCGCCTGGGAATACCAGGTGCTGTAAGCTTTAACTTTTTTTTCTTTGCTTTCAGGCTTAATTTAAGGATGAACATTTACCGTGGTGAATAAAGTGTGATAAAAGTTGATCTGGAATAGCAGGAAAGGCATATGAGCAAACAAACATGATGACAACAAAAACAAATGGCCAATTTCGAACCACATATCTCGCTTACGGCCATACCACTCTGAGAACGCTCGATCTCGTCTGATCTCGGAAGCTAAGCAGGGTCGGGCCTGGTTAGTACTTGGATAGGAGACCGCCTGGGAATACCAGGTGCTGTAAGCTTTAATTTTTTTTTCTTTGCTTTCAGGCTTAATTTAAGGACGAACAGGTACCGTGGTGAATAAAGTGTGATAAAAGTTTAACTGGAATAGCAGGAAAGGCATATAAGCAAACAAACACGCTGACAATCAAAAATAAATTGGCAATTTCGAAGCGCGTATCTCGCTTACGGCCATACCACTCTGAGAACGCTCGATCTCGTCTGATCTCGGAAGCTAAGCAGGGTCGGGCCTGGTTAGTACTTGGATGGGAGACCGCCTGGGAATACCAGGTGCTGTAAGCTTTAATTTATTTTTTCTTTGCTTTCATACTTAATTTAAGGACGAACATTTACCGTTGTGGATAAAGTGTGATAAAAGTTGAACTGAAATAGCAGGAAAGGCATATGAGCAAACAAACACGCTGACAACTAAAAAAAATGGGCAATTTCAAAGCATGAATCTCGCTTACAGCCATACCACTCTGAGAACGCTCGATCTCGTCTGATCTCGGAAGCTAAGCAGGGTCGGGCCTGGTTAGTACTTGGATGGGAGACCGCCTGGGAATACCAGGTGCTGTAAGCTTTAATTTTTTTTTCTTTGCTTTCAGGCTTAATTTAAGGACGAACATTTACCGTTGTGGATAAAGTGTGATAAAAGTTGAACTGGAATAGCAGGAAAGACATATGAGCAAACAAACATGCTGACAAGCAAAAATAAATGGGCAATTTTGAAGCGCGAATCTTGCTTACGGCCATACCACTCTGAGAACGCTCGATCTCGTCTGATCTCGGAAGCTAAGCAGGGTCGGGCCTGGTTAGTACTTGGATGGGAGACCGCCTGGGAATACCAGGTGTTGTAAGCTTTAATTTTTTTTTCTTTGCTTTCAGGCTTAATTTAAGGACGAACAGGTACCGTGGTGAATAAAGTGTGATAAAAGTTTAACTGGAATAGCAGGAAAGGCATATAAGCAAACAAACACGCTGACAATCAAAAATAAATTGGCAATTTCGAAGCGCAAATCTCGCTTACGGCCATACCACTCTGAGAACGCTCGATCTCGTCTGATCTCGGAAGCTAAGCAGGGTCGGGCCTGGTTAGTACTTGGATGGGAGACCGCCTGGGAATACCAGGTGCTGTAAGCTTTAATTTTTTTTTTCTTTGCTTTCATACTTAATTTAAGGACGAACATTTACCGTTGTGGATAAAGTGTGATAAAAGTTGAACTGGAATAGCAGGAAAGGCATATAAGCAAACAAACACGCTGACAAGCAAAAATAAATGGGCAATTTCGAGGTGCGAATCTCGCTTACGGCCATACCACTCTGAGAACGCTCGATCTCGTCTGATCTCGGAAGCTAAGCAGGGTCGGGCCTGGTTAGTACTTGGATGGGAGACCGCCTGGGAATACCAGGTGCTGTAAGCTTACATTTTTTTTTTCTTTGCTTTCATACTTAATTTAAGGACGAACATTTACCGTTGTGGATAAAGTGTGATAAAAGTTGAACTGAAATAGCAGGAAAGGCATATGAGCAAACAAACACGCTGACAACTAAAATAAATGGGCAATTTCAAAGCATGAATCTCGCTTACGGCCATACCACTCTGAGAACGCTCGATCTCGTCTGATCTCGGAAGCTAAGCAGGGTCGGGCCTGGTTAGTACTTGGATGGGAGACCGCCTGGGAATACCAGGTGCTGTAAGCTTTAACTTTTTTTTCTTTGCTTTCAGGCTTAATTTAAGGATGAACATTTACCGTGGTGAATAAAGTGTGATAAAAGTTGATCTGGAATAGCAGGAAAGGCATATGAGCAAACAAACATGATGACAACAAAAACAAATGGCCAATTTCGAAGCACATATCTCGCTTACGGCCATACCACTCTGAGAACGCTCGATCTCGTCTGATCTCGGAAGCTAAGCAGGGTCGGGCCTGGTTAGTACTTGGATGGGAGACCGCCTGGGAATACCAGGTGCTGTAAGCTTGAATTTTTTTTTCTTTGCTTTAATGCTTAATTTAAGGACGAACATTTTCCGTTGTGGATAAAGTGTGATAAAAGTTGAACTGAAATAGCAGGAAAGGCATATAAGCAAACAAACACACTGAGAAGCAAAAATAAATGGGCAATTTCGAAGCACGTATCTCGCTTACGGCCATACCACTCTGAGAACGCTCGATCTCGTCTGATCTCGGAAGCTAAGCAGGTTCGGGCCTGGTTAGTACTTGGATGGGAGACCGCCTGGGAATACCAGGTGCTGTAAGCTTAAAAATTTTTTTTCTTTGCTTTCATACTTAATTTAAGGACGAACATTTACCGTTGTGGATAAAGTGTGATAAAAGTTGAGCTGAAATAGCAGGAAAGGCATATGAGCAAACAAACACGCTGACAACTAAAATAAATGGGCAATTTCAAAGCATGAATCTCGCTTACGGCCATACCACTCTGAGAACGCTCGATCTCGTCTGATCTCGGAAGCTAAGCAGGGTCGGGCCCGGTTAGTACTTGGATGGGAGACCGCCTGGGAATACCAGGTGCTGTAAGCTTTAATTTTTTTTTTCTTTGCTTTCATACTTAATTTAAGGACGAACATTTATCGTTGTGGATAAAGTGTGATAAAAGTTGAACTGGAATAGCAGGAAAGGCATATAAGCAAACAAACACGCTGACAATCAAAAATAAATTGGCAATTTCGAAGCGCAAATCTCGCTTACGGCCATACCACTCTGAGAACGCTCGATCTCGTCTGATCTCGGAAGCTAAGCAGGGTCGGGCCTGGTTAGTACTTGGATGGGAGACCGCCTGGGAATACCAGGTGCTGTAAGCTTTAATTTTTTTTTTCTTTGCTTTCATACTTAATTTAAGGACGAACATTTACCGTTGTGGATAAAGTGTGATAAAAGTTGAACTGAAATAGCAGGAAAGGCATATGAGCAAACAAACACGCTGACAACTAAAAAAAATGGGCAATTTCAAAGCATGAATCTCGCTTACAGCCATACCACTCTGAGAACGCTCGATCTCGTCTGATCTCGGAAGCTAAGCAGGGTCGGGCCTGGTTAGTACTTGGATGGGAGACCGCCTGGGAATACCAGGTGCTGTAAGCTTTAATTTTTTTTTCTTTGCTTTCAGGCTTAATTTAAGGACGAACATTTACCGTTGTGGATAAAGTGTGATAAAAGTTGAACTGGAATAGCAGGAAAGACATATGAGCAAACAAACATGCTGACAAGCAAAAATAAATGGGCAATTTTGAAGCGCGAATCTTGCTTACGGCCATACCACTCTGAGAACGCTCGATCTCGTCTGATCTCGGAAGCTAAGCAGGGTCGGGCCTGGTTAGTACTTGGATGGGAGACCGCCTGGGAATACCAGGTGTTGTAAGCTTTAATTTTTTTTTCTTTGCTTTCAGGCTTAATTTAAGGACGAACAGGTACCGTGGTGAATAAAGTGTGATAAAAGTTTAACTGGAATAGCAGGAAAGGCATATAAGCAAACAAACACGCTGACAATCAAAAATAAATTGGCAATTTCGAAGCGCAAATCTCGCTTACGGCCATACCACTCTGAGAACGCTCGATCTCGTCTGATCTCGGAAGCTAAGCAGGGTCGGGCCTGGTTAGTACTTGGATGGGAGACCGCCTGGGAATACCAGGTGCTGTAAGCTTTAATTTTTTTTTTCTTTGCTTTCATACTTAATTTAAGGACGAACATTTACCGTTGTGGATAAAGTGTGATAAAAGTTGAACTGGAATAGCAGGAAAGGCATATAAGCAAACAAACACGCTGACAAGCAAAAATAAATGGGCAATTTCGAGGTGCGAATCTCGCTTACGGCCATACCACTCTGAGAACGCTCGATCTCGTCTGATCTCGGAAGCTAAGCAGGGTCGGGCCTGGTTAGTACTTGGATGGGAGACCGCCTGGGAATACCAGGTGCTGTAAGCTTTAATTTTTTTTTTCTTTGCTTTCATACTTAATTTAAGGACGAACATTTACCGTTGTGGATAAAGTGTGATAAAAGTTGAACTGAAATAGCAGGAAAGGCATATGAGCAAACAAACACGCTGACAACTAAAATAAATGGGCAATTTCAAAGCATGAATCTTGCTTACGGCCATACCACTCTGAGAACGCTCGATCTCGTCTGATCTCGGAAGCTAAGCAGGGTCGGGCCTGGTTAGTACTTGGATGGGAGACCGCCTGGGAATACCAGGTGCTGTAAGCTTTAACTTTTTTTTCTTTGCTTTCAGGCTTAATTTAAGGATGAACATTTACCGTGGTGAATAAAGTGTGATAAAAGTTGATCTGGAATAGCAGGAAAGGCATATGAGCAAACAAACATGATGACAACAAAAACAAATGGCCAATTTCGAAGCACATATCTCGCTTACGGCCATACCACTCTGAGAACGCTCGATCTCGTCTGATCTCGGAAGCTAAGCAGGGTCGGGCCTGGTTAGTACTTGGATGGGAGACCGCCTGGGAATACCAGGTGCTGTAAGCTTAAAATTTTTTTTTCTTTGCTTTCATACTTAATTTAAGGACGAACATTTACCGTTGTGGATAAAGTGTGATAAAAGTTGAGCTGAAATAGCAGGAAAGGCATATGAGCAAACAAACACGCTGACAACTAAAATAAATGGGCAATTTCAAAGCATGAATCTCGCTTACGGCCATACCACTCTGAGAACGCTCGATCTCGTCTGATCTCGGAAGCTAAGCAGGGTCGGGCCTGGTTAGTACTTGGATGGGAGACCGCCTGGGAATACCAGGTGCTGTAAGCTTTAATTTTTTTTTCTTTGCTTTCAGGCTTAATTTAAGGACGAACAGGTACCGTGGTGAATAAAGTGTGATAAAAGTTTAACTGGAATAGCAGGAAAGGAATATAAGCAAACAAACACGCTGACAAGCAAAAATAAATGGGCAATTTCGAGGTGCGAATCTTGCTTACGGCCATACCACTCTGAGAACGCTCGATCTCGTCTGATCTCGGAAGCTAAGCAGGGTCGGGCCTGGTTAGTACTTGGATGGGAGACCGCCTGGGAATACCAGGTGCTGTAAGCTTAAATTTTTTTTTCTTTGCTTTCATACTTAATTTAAGGACGAACATTTACCGTTGTGGATAAAGTGTGATAAAAGTTGAACTGGAATAGCAGGAAAGGCATATAAGCAAACAAACACGCTGACAAGCAAAAATAAATGGGCAATTTCGAGGTGCGAATCTCGCTTACGGCCATACCACTCTGAGAACGCTCGATCTCGTCTGATCTCGGAAGCTAAGCAGGGTCGGGCCTGGTTAGTACTTAGATGGGAGACCGCCTGGGAATACCAGGTGCTGTAAGCTTAAATTTTTTTTTTTTTTTGCTTTCATACTTAATTTAAGGACGAACATTTACCGTTGTGGATAAAGTGTGATAAAAGTTGAACTGAAATAGCAGGAAAGGCATATGAGCAAATAAACACGCTGACAACTAAAATAAATGGGCAATTTCAAAGCATGAATCTCGCTTACGGCCATACCACTCTGAGAACGCTCGATCTTGTCTGATCTCGGAAGCTAAGCAGGGTCGGGCCTGGTTAGTACTTGGATGGGAGACCGCCTGGGAATACCAGGTGCTGTAAGCTTGAATTTTTTTTTCTTTGCTTTCAGGCTTAATTTAAGGACGAACATTTACCGTTGTGGATAAAGTGTGATAAAAGTTGAACTGGAATAGCAGGAAAGACATATGAGCAAACAAACATGCTGACAAGCAAAAATAAATGGGCAATTTTGAAGCGCGAATCTTGCTTACGGCCATACCACTCTGAGAACGCTCGATCTCGTCTGATCTCGGAAGCTAAGCAGGGTCGGGCCTGGTTAGTACTTGGATGGGAGACCGCCTGGGAATACCAGGTGCTGTAAGCTTTAACTTTTTTTTCTTTGCTTTCAGGCTTAATTTAAGGATGAACATTTACCGTGGTGAATAAAGTGTGATAAAAGTTGATCTGGAATAGCAGGAAAGGCATATGAGCAAACAAACATGATGACAACAAAAACAAATGGCTAATTTCGAAGCAAATATCTCGCTTACGGCCATACCACTCTGAGAACGCTCGATCTCGTCTGATCTCGGAAGCTAAGCAGGGTCGGGCCTGGTTAGTACTTGGATGGGAGACCGCCTGGGAATACCAGGTGCTGTAAGCTTTAATTTTTTTTTCTTTGCTTTCAGGCTTAATTTAAGGACGAACATTTACCGTTGTGGATAAAGTGTGATAAAAGTTGAACTGGAATAGCAGGAAAGACATATGAGCAAACAAACATGCTGACAAGCAAAAATAAATGGGCAATTTTGAAGCGCGAATCTTGCTTACGGCCATACCACTCTGAGAACGCTCGATCTCGTCTGATCTCGGAAGCTAAGCAGGGTCGGGCCTGGTTAGTACTTGGATGGGAGACCGCCTGGGAATACCAGGTGTTGTAAGCCTCAATTTTTTTTTCTTTGCTTTCAGGCTTAATTTAAGGACGAACAGGTACCGTGGTGAATAAAGTGTGATAAAAGTTTAACTGGAATAGCAGGAAAGGCATATAAGCAAACAAACACGCTGACAATCAAAAATAAATTGGCAATTTCGAAGCGCAAATCTCGCTTACGGCCATACCACTCTGAGAACGCTCGATCTCGTCTGATCTCGGAAGCTAAGCAGGGTCGGGCCTGGTTAGTACTTGGATGGGAGACCGCCTGGGAATACCAGGTGCTGTAAGCTTTAATTTTTTTTTTCTTTGCTTTCATACTTAATTTAAGGACGAACATTTACCGTTGTGGATAAAGTGTGATAAAAGTTGAACTGGAATAGCAGGAAAGGCATATAAGCAAACAAACACGCTGACAAGCAAAAATAAATGGGCAATTTCGAGGTGCGAATCTCGCTTACGGCCATACCACTCTGAGAACGCTCGATCTTGTCTGATCTCGGAAGCTAAGCAGGGTCGGGCCTGGTTAGTACTTGGATGGGAGACCGCCTGGGAATACCAGGTGCTGTAAGCTTAAATTTTTTTTTTCTTTGCTTTCATACTTAATTTAAGGACGAACATTTACCGTTGTGGATAAAGTGTGATAAAAGTTGAACTGAAATAGCAGGAAAGGCATATGAGCAAACAAACACGCTGACAACTAAAATAAATGGGCAATTTCAAAGCATGAATCTCGCTTACGGCCATACCACTCTGAGAACGCTCGATCTCGTCTGATCTCGGAAGCTAAGCAGGGTCGGGCCTGGTTAGTACTTGGATGGGAGACCGCCTGGGAATACCAGGTGCTGTAAGCTTTAACTTTTTTTTCTTTGCTTTCAGGCTTAATTTAAGGACGAACATTTACCGTTGTGGATAAAGTGTGATAAAAGTTGAACTGGAATAGCAGGAAAGACATATGAGCAAACAAACATGCTGACAAGCAAAAATAAATGGGCAATTTTGAAGCGCGAATCTTGCTTACGGCCATACCACTCTGAGAACGCTCGATCTCGTCTGATCTCGGAAGCTAAGCAGGGTCGGGCCTGGTTAGTACTTGGATGGGAGACCGCCTGGGAATACCAGGTGCTGTAAGCTTTAACTTTTTTTTCTTTGCTTTCAGGCTTAATTTAAGGATGAACATTTACCGTGGTGAATAAAGTGTGATAAAAGTTGATCTGGAATAGCAGGAAAGGCATATGAGCAAACAAACATGATGACAACAAAAACAAATGGCCAATTTCGAACCACATATCTCGCTTACGGCCATACCACTCTGAGAACGCTCGATCTCGTCTGATCTCGGAAGCTAAGCAGGGTCGGGCCTGGTTAGTACTTGGATGGGAGACCGCCTGGGAATACCAGGTGCTGTAAGCTTTAATTTTTTTTTCTTTGCTTTCAGGCTTAATTTAAGGACGAACATTTACCGTTGTGGATAAAGTGTGATAAAAGTTGAACTGGAATAGCAGGAAAGACATATGAGCAAACAAACATGCTGACAAGCAAAAATAAATGGGCAATTTTGAAGCGCGAATCTCGCTTACGGCCATACCACTCTGAGAACGCTCGATCTCGTCTGATCTCGGAAGCTAAGCAGGGTCCGGCCTGGTCAGTACTTGGATGGGAGACCGCCTGGGAATACCAGGTGCTGTAAGCTTTAATTTTTTTTTCTTTGCTTTCATGCTTAATTTAAGGACGAACATTTACCGTGGTGAATAAAGTGTGATAAAAGTTGAACTGGAATAGCAGGAAAGGCATATAAGCAAACAAACACGCTGACAAGCAAAAATAAATGGGCAATTTCGAGGTGCGAATCTCGCTTACGGCCATACCACTCTGAGAACGCTCGATCTCGTCTGATCTCGGAAGCTAAGCAGGGTCGGGCCTGGTTAGTACTTGGATGGGAGACCGCCTGGGAATACCAGGTGCTGTAAGCTTGAATTTTTTTTTCTTTGCTTTAATGCTTAATTTAAGGACGAACATTTACCGTTGTGGATAAAGTGTGATAAAAGTTGAACTGAAATAGCAGGAAAGGCATATAAGCAAACAAACACACTGAGAAGCAAAAATAAATGGGCAATTTCGAAGCACGTATCTCGCTTACGGCCATACCACTCTGAGAACGCTCGATCTCGTCTGATCTCGGAAGCTAAGCAGGGTCGGGCCTGGTTAGTACTTGGATGGGAGACCGCCTGGGAATACCAGGTGCTGTAAGCTTAAAATTTTTTTTTCTTTGCTTTCATACTTAATTTAAGGACGAACATTTACCGTTGTGGATAAAGTGTGATAAAAGTTGAGCTGAAATAGCAGGAAAGGCATATGAGCAAACAAACACGCTGACAACTAAAATAAATGGGCAATTTCAAAGCATGAATCTCGCTTACGGCCATACCACTCTGAGAACGCTCGATCTCGTCTGATCTCGGAAGCTAAGCAGGGTCGGGCCTGGTTAGTACTTGGATGGGAGACCGCCTGGGAATACCAGGTGCTGTAAGCTTTAATTTTTTTTTCTTTGCTTTCAGGCTTAATTTAAGGACGAACAGGTACCGTGGTGAATAAAGTGTGATAAAAGTTTAACTGGAATAGCAGGAAAGGAATATAAGCAAACAAACACGCTGACAAGCAAAAATAAATGGGCAATTTCGAGGTGCGAATCTTGCTTACGGCCATACCACTCTGAGAACGCTCGATCTCGTCTGATCTCGGAAGCTAAGCAGGGTCGGGCCTGGTTAGTACTTGGATGGGAGACCGCCTGGGAATACCAGGTGCTGTAAGCTTAAATTTTTTTTTTCTTTGCTTTCATACTTAATTTAAGGACGAACATTTACCGTTGTGGATAAAGTGTGATAAAAGTTGAACTGAAATAGCAGGAAAGGCATATGAGCAAACAAACACGCTGACAACTAAAATAAATGGGCAATTTCAAAGCATGAATCTCGCTTACGGCCATACCACTCTGAGAACGCTCGATCTCGTCTGATCTCGGAAGCTAAGCAGGGTCGGGCCTGGTTAGTACTTGGATGGGAGACCGCCTGGGAATACCAGGTGCTGTAAGCTTTAACTTTTTTTTCTTTGCTTTCAGGCTTAATTTAAGGACGAACAGGTACCGTGGTGAATAAAGTGTGATAAAAGTTTAACTGGAATAGCAGGAAAGGAATATAAGCAAACAAACACGCTGACAAGCAAAAATAAATGGGCAATTTCGAGGTGCGAATCTTGCTTACGGCCATACCACTCTGAGAACGCTCGATCTCGTCTGATCTCGGAAGCTAAGCAGGGTCGGGCCTGGTTAGTACTTGGATGGGAGACCGCCTGGGAATACCAGGTGCTGTAAGCTTAAATTTTTTTTTCTTTGCTTTCATACTTAATTTAAGGACGAACATTTACCGTTGTGGATAAAGTGTGATAAAAGTTGAACTGGAATAGCAGGAAAGGCATATAAGCAAACAAACACGCTGACAAGCAAAAATAAATGGGCAATTTCGAGGTGCGAATCTCGCTTACGGCCATACCACTCTGAGAACGCTCGATCTCGTCTGATCTCGGAAGCTAAGCAGGGTCGGGCCTGGTTAGTACTTAGATGGGAGACCGCCTGGGAATACCAGGTGCTGTAAGCTTAAATTTTTTTTTTTTTTTGCTTTCATACTTAATTTAAGGACGAACATTTACCGTTGTGGATAAAGTGTGATAAAAGTTGAACTGAAATAGCAGGAAAGGCATATGAGCAAATAAACACGCTGACAACTAAAATAAATGGGCAATTTCAAAGCATGAATCTCGCTTACGGCCATACCACTCTGAGAACGCTCGATCTTGTCTGATCTCGGAAGCTAAGCAGGGTCGGGCCTGGTTAGTACTTGGATGGGAGACCGCCTGGGAATACCAGGTGCTGTAAGCTTTAATTTTTTTTTCTTTGCTTTCAGGCTTAATTTAAGGACGAACATTTACCGTTGTGGATAAAGTGTGATAAAAGTTGAACTGGAATAGCAGGAAAGACATATGAGCAAACAAACATGCTGACAAGCAAAAATAAATGGGCAATTTTGAAGCGCGAATCTTGCTTACGGCCATACCACTCTGAGAACGCTCGATCTCGTCTGATCTCGGAAGCTAAGCAGGGTCGGGCCTGGTTAGTACTTGGATGGGAGACCGCCTGGGAATACCAGGTGCTGTAAGCTTTAACTTTTTTTTCTTTGCTTTCAGGCTTAATTTAAGGATGAACATTTACCGTGGTGAATAAAGTGTGATAAAAGTTGATCTGGAATAGCAGGAAAGGCATATGAGCAAACAAACATGATGACAACAAAAACAAATGGCTAATTTCGAAGCACATATCTCGCTTACGGCCATACCACTCTGAGAACGCTCGATCTCGTCTGATCTCGGAAGCTAAGCAGGGTCGGGCCTGGTTAGTACTTGGATGGGAGACCGCCTGGGAATACCAGGTGCTGTAAGCTTTAATTTTTTTTTCTTTGCTTTCAGGCTTAATTTAAGGACGAACAGGTACCGTGGTGAATAAAGTGTGATAAAAGTTGAACTGGAATAGCAGGAAAGGCATATAAGCAAACAAACACGCTGACAAGCAAAAATAAATGGGCAATTTCGAGGTGCGAATCTCGCTTACGGCCATACCACTCTGAGAACGCTCGATCTCGTCTGATCTCGGAAGCTAAGCAGGGTCGGGCCTGGTTAGTACTTGGATGGGAGACCGCCTGGGAATACCAGGTGCTGTAAGCTTAAATTTTTTTTTTCTTTGCTTTCATACTTAATTTAAGGACGAACATTTACCGTTGTGGATAAAGTGTGATAAAAGTTGAACTGAAATAGCAGGAAAGGCATATGAGCAAACAAACACGCTGACAACTAAAATAAATGGGCAATTTCAAAGCATGAATCTCGCTTACGGCCATACCACTCTGAGAACGCTCGATCTCGTCTGATCTCGGAAGCTAAGCAGGGTCGGGCCTGGTTAGTACTTGGATGGGAGACCGCCTGGGAATACCAGGTGCTGTAAGCTTTAATTTTTTTTTCTTTGCTTTCAGGCTTAATTTAAGGACGAACATTTACCGTTGTGGATAAAGTGTGATAAAAGTTGAACTGGAATAGCAGGAAAGACATATGAGCAAACAAACACGCTGACAAGCAAAAATAAATGGGCAATTTCGAAGCACGAATCTCGCTTACGGCCATACCACTCTGAGAACGCTCGATCTCGTCTGATCTCGGAAGCTAAGCAGGGTCGGGCCTGGTTAGTACTTGGATGGGAGACCGCCTGGGAATACCAGGTGCTGTAAGCTTTAACTTTTTTTTCTTTGCTTTCAGGCTTAATTTAAGGATGAACATTTACCGTGGTGAATAAAGTGTGATAAAAGTTGATCTGGAATAGCAGGAAAGGCATATGAGCAAACAAACATGATGACAACAAAAACAAATGGCCAATTTCGAACCACATATCTCGCTTACGGCCATACCACTCTGAGAACGCTCGATCTCGTCTGATCTCGGAAGCTAAGCAGGGTCGGGCCTGGTTAGTACTTGGATAGGAGACCGCCTGGGAATACCAGGTGCTGTAAGCTTTAATTTTTTTTTCTTTGCTTTCAGGCTTAATTTAAGGACGAACAGGTACCGTGGTGAATAAAGTGTGATAAAAGTTTAACTGGAATAGCAGGAAAGGCATATAAGCAAACAAACACGCTGACAATCAAAAATAAATTGGCAATTTCGAAGCGCGTATCTCGCTTACGGCCATACCACTCTGAGAACGCTCGATCTCGTCTGATCTCGGAAGCTAAGCAGGGTCGGGCCTGGTTAGTACTTGGATGGGAGACCGCCTGGGAATACCAGGTGCTGTAAGCTTTAATTTATTTTTTCTTTGCTTTCATACTTAATTTAAGGACGAACATTTACCGTTGTGGATAAAGTGTGATAAAAGTTGAACTGAAATAGCAGGAAAGGCATATGAGCAAACAAACACGCTGACAACTAAAAAAAATGGGCAATTTCAAAGCATGAATCTCGCTTACAGCCATACCACTCTGAGAACGCTCGATCTCGTCTGATCTCGGAAGCTAAGCAGGGTCGGGCCTGGTTAGTACTTGGATGGGAGACCGCCTGGGAATACCAGGTGCTGTAAGCTTTAATTTTTTTTTCTTTGCTTTCAGGCTTAATTTAAGGACGAACATTTACCGTTGTGGATAAAGTGTGATAAAAGTTGAACTGGAATAGCAGGAAAGACATATGAGCAAACAAACATGCTGACAAGCAAAAATAAATGGGCAATTTTGAAGCGCGAATCTTGCTTACGGCCATACCACTCTGAGAACGCTCGATCTCGTCTGATCTCGGAAGCTAAGCAGGGTCGGGCCTGGTTAGTACTTGGATGGGAGACCGCCTGGGAATACCAGGTGTTGTAAGCTTTAATTTTTTTTTCTTTGCTTTCAGGCTTAATTTAAGGACGAACAGGTACCGTGGTGAATAAAGTGTGATAAAAGTTTAACTGGAATAGCAGGAAAGGCATATAAGCAAACAAACACGCTGACAATCAAAAATAAATTGGCAATTTCGAAGCGCAAATCTCGCTTACGGCCATACCACTCTGAGAACGCTCGATCTCGTCTGATCTCGGAAGCTAAGCAGGGTCGGGCCTGGTTAGTACTTGGATGGGAGACCGCCTGGGAATACCAGGTGCTGTAAGCTTTAATTTTTTTTTTCTTTGCTTTCATACTTAATTTAAGGACGAACATTTACCGTTGTGGATAAAGTGTGATAAAAGTTGAACTGGAATAGCAGGAAAGGCATATAAGCAAACAAACACGCTGACAAGCAAAAATAAATGGGCAATTTCGAGGTGCGAATCTCGCTTACGGCCATACCACTCTGAGAACGCTCGATCTCGTCTGATCTCGGAAGCTAAGCAGGGTCGGGCCTGGTTAGTACTTGGATGGGAGACCGCCTGGGAATACCAGGTGCTGTAAGCTTACATTTTTTTTTTCTTTGCTTTCATACTTAATTTAAGGACGAACATTTACCGTTGTGGATAAAGTGTGATAAAAGTTGAACTGAAATAGCAGGAAAGGCATATGAGCAAACAAACACGCTGACAACTAAAATAAATGGGCAATTTCAAAGCATGAATCTCGCTTACGGCCATACCACTCTGAGAACGCTCGATCTCGTCTGATCTCGGAAGCTAAGCAGGGTCGGGCCTGGTTAGTACTTGGATGGGAGACCGCCTGGGAATACCAGGTGCTGTAAGCTTTAACTTTTTTTTCTTTGCTTTCAGGCTTAATTTAAGGATGAACATTTACCGTGGTGAATAAAGTGTGATAAAAGTTGATCTGGAATAGCAGGAAAGGCATATGAGCAAACAAACATGATGACAACAAAAACAAATGGCCAATTTCGAAGCACATATCTCGCTTACGGCCATACCACTCTGAGAACGCTCGATCTCGTCTGATCTCGGAAGCTAAGCAGGGTCGGGCCTGGTTAGTACTTGGATGGGAGACCGCCTGGGAATACCAGGTGCTGTAAGCTTGAATTTTTTTTTCTTTGCTTTAATGCTTAATTTAAGGACGAACATTTTCCGTTGTGGATAAAGTGTGATAAAAGTTGAACTGAAATAGCAGGAAAGGCATATAAGCAAACAAACACACTGAGAAGCAAAAATAAATGGGCAATTTCGAAGCACGTATCTCGCTTACGGCCATACCACTCTGAGAACGCTCGATCTCGTCTGATCTCGGAAGCTAAGCAGGTTCGGGCCTGGTTAGTACTTGGATGGGAGACCGCCTGGGAATACCAGGTGCTGTAAGCTTAAAAATTTTTTTTCTTTGCTTTCATACTTAATTTAAGGACGAACATTTACCGTTGTGGATAAAGTGTGATAAAAGTTGAGCTGAAATAGCAGGAAAGGCATATGAGCAAACAAACACGCTGACAACTAAAATAAATGGGCAATTTCAAAGCATGAATCTCGCTTACGGCCATACCACTCTGAGAACGCTCGATCTCGTCTGATCTCGGAAGCTAAGCAGGGTCGGGCCCGGTTAGTACTTGGATGGGAGACCGCCTGGGAATACCAGGTGCTGTAAGCTTTAATTTTTTTTTTCTTTGCTTTCATACTTAATTTAAGGACGAACATTTATCGTTGTGGATAAAGTGTGATAAAAGTTGAACTGGAATAGCAGGAAAGGCATATAAGCAAACAAACACGCTGACAATCAAAAATAAATTGGCAATTTCGAAGCGCAAATCTCGCTTACGGCCATACCACTCTGAGAACGCTCGATCTCGTCTGATCTCGGAAGCTAAGCAGGGTCGGGCCTGGTTAGTACTTGGATGGGAGACCGCCTGGGAATACCAGGTGCTGTAAGCTTTAATTTTTTTTTTCTTTGCTTTCATACTTAATTTAAGGACGAACATTTACCGTTGTGGATAAAGTGTGATAAAAGTTGAACTGAAATAGCAGGAAAGGCATATGAGCAAACAAACACGCTGACAACTAAAAAAAATGGGCAATTTCAAAGCATGAATCTCGCTTACAGCCATACCACTCTGAGAACGCTCGATCTCGTCTGATCTCGGAAGCTAAGCAGGGTCGGGCCTGGTTAGTACTTGGATGGGAGACCGCCTGGGAATACCAGGTGCTGTAAGCTTTAATTTTTTTTTCTTTGCTTTCAGGCTTAATTTAAGGACGAACATTTACCGTTGTGGATAAAGTGTGATAAAAGTTGAACTGGAATAGCAGGAAAGACATATGAGCAAACAAACATGCTGACAAGCAAAAATAAATGGGCAATTTTGAAGCGCGAATCTTGCTTACGGCCATACCACTCTGAGAACGCTCGATCTCGTCTGATCTCGGAAGCTAAGCAGGGTCGGGCCTGGTTAGTACTTGGATGGGAGACCGCCTGGGAATACCAGGTGTTGTAAGCTTTAATTTTTTTTTCTTTGCTTTCAGGCTTAATTTAAGGACGAACAGGTACCGTGGTGAATAAAGTGTGATAAAAGTTTAACTGGAATAGCAGGAAAGGCATATAAGCAAACAAACACGCTGACAATCAAAAATAAATTGGCAATTTCGAAGCGCAAATCTCGCTTACGGCCATACCACTCTGAGAACGCTCGATCTCGTCTGATCTCGGAAGCTAAGCAGGGTCGGGCCTGGTTAGTACTTGGATGGGAGACCGCCTGGGAATACCAGGTGCTGTAAGCTTTAATTTTTTTTTTCTTTGCTTTCATACTTAATTTAAGGACGAACATTTACCGTTGTGGATAAAGTGTGATAAAAGTTGAACTGGAATAGCAGGAAAGGCATATAAGCAAACAAACACGCTGACAAGCAAAAATAAATGGGCAATTTCGAGGTGCGAATCTCGCTTACGGCCATACCACTCTGAGAACGCTCGATCTCGTCTGATCTCGGAAGCTAAGCAGGGTCGGGCCTGGTTAGTACTTGGATGGGAGACCGCCTGGGAATACCAGGTGCTGTAAGCTTTAATTTTTTTTTTCTTTGCTTTCATACTTAATTTAAGGACGAACATTTACCGTTGTGGATAAAGTGTGATAAAAGTTGAACTGAAATAGCAGGAAAGGCATATGAGCAAACAAACACGCTGACAACTAAAATAAATGGGCAATTTCAAAGCATGAATCTTGCTTACGGCCATACCACTCTGAGAACGCTCGATCTCGTCTGATCTCGGAAGCTAAGCAGGGTCGGGCCTGGTTAGTACTTGGATGGGAGACCGCCTGGGAATACCAGGTGCTGTAAGCTTTAACTTTTTTTTCTTTGCTTTCAGGCTTAATTTAAGGATGAACATTTACCGTGGTGAATAAAGTGTGATAAAAGTTGATCTGGAATAGCAGGAAAGGCATATGAGCAAACAAACATGATGACAACAAAAACAAATGGCCAATTTCGAAGCACATATCTCGCTTACGGCCATACCACTCTGAGAACGCTCGATCTCGTCTGATCTCGGAAGCTAAGCAGGGTCGGGCCTGGTTAGTACTTGGATGGGAGACCGCCTGGGAATACCAGGTGCTGTAAGCTTAAAATTTTTTTTTCTTTGCTTTCATACTTAATTTAAGGACGAACATTTACCGTTGTGGATAAAGTGTGATAAAAGTTGAGCTGAAATAGCAGGAAAGGCATATGAGCAAACAAACACGCTGACAACTAAAATAAATGGGCAATTTCAAAGCATGAATCTCGCTTACGGCCATACCACTCTGAGAACGCTCGATCTCGTCTGATCTCGGAAGCTAAGCAGGGTCGGGCCTGGTTAGTACTTGGATGGGAGACCGCCTGGGAATACCAGGTGCTGTAAGCTTTAATTTTTTTTTCTTTGCTTTCAGGCTTAATTTAAGGACGAACAGGTACCGTGGTGAATAAAGTGTGATAAAAGTTTAACTGGAATAGCAGGAAAGGAATATAAGCAAACAAACACGCTGACAAGCAAAAATAAATGGGCAATTTCGAGGTGCGAATCTTGCTTACGGCCATACCACTCTGAGAACGCTCGATCTCGTCTGATCTCGGAAGCTAAGCAGGGTCGGGCCTGGTTAGTACTTGGATGGGAGACCGCCTGGGAATACCAGGTGCTGTAAGCTTAAATTTTTTTTTCTTTGCTTTCATACTTAATTTAAGGACGAACATTTACCGTTGTGGATAAAGTGTGATAAAAGTTGAACTGGAATAGCAGGAAAGGCATATAAGCAAACAAACACGCTGACAAGCAAAAATAAATGGGCAATTTCGAGGTGCGAATCTCGCTTACGGCCATACCACTCTGAGAACGCTCGATCTCGTCTGATCTCGGAAGCTAAGCAGGGTCGGGCCTGGTTAGTACTTAGATGGGAGACCGCCTGGGAATACCAGGTGCTGTAAGCTTAAATTTTTTTTTTTTTTTGCTTTCATACTTAATTTAAGGACGAACATTTACCGTTGTGGATAAAGTGTGATAAAAGTTGAACTGAAATAGCAGGAAAGGCATATGAGCAAATAAACACGCTGACAACTAAAATAAATGGGCAATTTCAAAGCATGAATCTCGCTTACGGCCATACCACTCTGAGAACGCTCGATCTTGTCTGATCTCGGAAGCTAAGCAGGGTCGGGCCTGGTTAGTACTTGGATGGGAGACCGCCTGGGAATACCAGGTGCTGTAAGCTTGAATTTTTTTTTCTTTGCTTTCAGGCTTAATTTAAGGACGAACATTTACCGTTGTGGATAAAGTGTGATAAAAGTTGAACTGGAATAGCAGGAAAGACATATGAGCAAACAAACATGCTGACAAGCAAAAATAAATGGGCAATTTTGAAGCGCGAATCTTGCTTACGGCCATACCACTCTGAGAACGCTCGATCTCGTCTGATCTCGGAAGCTAAGCAGGGTCGGGCCTGGTTAGTACTTGGATGGGAGACCGCCTGGGAATACCAGGTGCTGTAAGCTTTAACTTTTTTTTCTTTGCTTTCAGGCTTAATTTAAGGATGAACATTTACCGTGGTGAATAAAGTGTGATAAAAGTTGATCTGGAATAGCAGGAAAGGCATATGAGCAAACAAACATGATGACAACAAAAACAAATGGCTAATTTCGAAGCAAATATCTCGCTTACGGCCATACCACTCTGAGAACGCTCGATCTCGTCTGATCTCGGAAGCTAAGCAGGGTCGGGCCTGGTTAGTACTTGGATGGGAGACCGCCTGGGAATACCAGGTGCTGTAAGCTTTAATTTTTTTTTCTTTGCTTTCAGGCTTAATTTAAGGACGAACATTTACCGTTGTGGATAAAGTGTGATAAAAGTTGAACTGGAATAGCAGGAAAGACATATGAGCAAACAAACATGCTGACAAGCAAAAATAAATGGGCAATTTTGAAGCGCGAATCTTGCTTACGGCCATACCACTCTGAGAACGCTCGATCTCGTCTGATCTCGGAAGCTAAGCAGGGTCGGGCCTGGTTAGTACTTGGATGGGAGACCGCCTGGGAATACCAGGTGTTGTAAGCCTCAATTTTTTTTTCTTTGCTTTCAGGCTTAATTTAAGGACGAACAGGTACCGTGGTGAATAAAGTGTGATAAAAGTTTAACTGGAATAGCAGGAAAGGCATATAAGCAAACAAACACGCTGACAATCAAAAATAAATTGGCAATTTCGAAGCGCAAATCTCGCTTACGGCCATACCACTCTGAGAACGCTCGATCTCGTCTGATCTCGGAAGCTAAGCAGGGTCGGGCCTGGTTAGTACTTGGATGGGAGACCGCCTGGGAATACCAGGTGCTGTAAGCTTTAATTTTTTTTTTCTTTGCTTTCATACTTAATTTAAGGACGAACATTTACCGTTGTGGATAAAGTGTGATAAAAGTTGAACTGGAATAGCAGGAAAGGCATATAAGCAAACAAACACGCTGACAAGCAAAAATCAATGGGCAATTTCGAGGTGCGAATCTCGCTTACGGCCATACCACTCTGAGAACGCTCGATCTTGTCTGATCTCGGAAGCTAAGCAGGGTCGGGCCTGGTTAGTACTTGGATGGGAGACCGCCTGGGAATACCAGGTGCTGTAAGCTTAAATTTTTTTTTTCTTTGCTTTCATACTTAATTTAAGGACGAACATTTACCGTTGTGGATAAAGTGTGATAAAAGTTGAACTGAAATAGCAGGAAAGGCATATGAGCAAACAAACACGCTGACAACTAAAATAAATGGGCAATTTCAAAGCATGAATCTCGCTTACGGCCATACCACTCTGAGAACGCTCGATCTCGTCTGATCTCGGAAGCTAAGCAGGGTCGGGCCTGGTTAGTACTTGGATGGGAGACCGCCTGGGAATACCAGGTGCTGTAAGCTTTAACTTTTTTTTCTTTGCTTTCAGGCTTAATTTAAGGACGAACATTTACCGTTGTGGATAAAGTGTGATAAAAGTTGAACTGGAATAGCAGGAAAGACATATGAGCAAACAAACATGCTGACAAGCAAAAATAAATGGGCAATTTTGAAGCGCGAATCTTGCTTACGGCCATACCACTCTGAGAACGCTCGATCTCGTCTGATCTCGGAAGCTAAGCAGGGTCGGGCCTGGTTAGTACTTGGATGGGAGACCGCCTGGGAATACCAGGTGCTGTAAGCTTTAACTTTTTTTTCTTTGCTTTCAGGCTTAATTTAAGGATGAACATTTACCGTGGTGAATAAAGTGTGATAAAAGTTGATCTGGAATAGCAGGAAAGGCATATGAGCAAACAAACATGATGACAACAAAAACAAATGGCCAATTTCGAACCACATATCTCGCTTACGGCCATACCACTCTGAGAACGCTCGATCTCGTCTGATCTCGGAAGCTAAGCAGGGTCGGGCCTGGTTAGTACTTGGATGGGAGACCGCCTGGGAATACCAGGTGCTGTAAGCTTTAATTTTTTTTTCTTTGCTTTCAGGCTTAATTTAAGGACGAACATTTACCGTTGTGGATAAAGTGTGATAAAAGTTGAACTGGAATAGCAGGAAAGACATATGAGCAAACAAACATGCTGACAAGCAAAAATAAATGGGCAATTTTGAAGCGCGAATCTCGCTTACGGCCATACCACTCTGAGAACGCTCGATCTCGTCTGATCTCGGAAGCTAAGCAGGGTCCGGCCTGGTCAGTACTTGGATGGGAGACCGCCTGGGAATACCAGGTGCTGTAAGCTTTAATTTTTTTTTCTTTGCTTTCATGCTTAATTTAAGGACGAACATTTACCGTGGTGAATAAAGTGTGATAAAAGTTGAACTGGAATAGCAGGAAAGGCATATAAGCAAACAAACACGCTGACAAGCAAAAATAAATGGGCAATTTCGAGGTGCGAATCTCGCTTACGGCCATACCACTCTGAGAACGCTCGATCTCGTCTGATCTCGGAAGCTAAGCAGGGTCGGGCCTGGTTAGTACTTGGATGGGAGACCGCCTGGGAATACCAGGTGCTGTAAGCTTGAATTTTTTTTTCTTTGCTTTAATGCTTAATTTAAGGACGAACATTTACCGTTGTGGATAAAGTGTGATAAAAGTTGAACTGAAATAGCAGGAAAGGCATATAAGCAAACAAACACACTGAGAAGCAAAAATAAATGGGCAATTTCGAAGCACGTATCTCGCTTACGGCCATACCACTCTGAGAACGCTCGATCTCGTCTGATCTCGGAAGCTAAGCAGGGTCGGGCCTGGTTAGTACTTGGATGGGAGACCGCCTGGGAATACCAGGTGCTGTAAGCTTAAAATTTTTTTTTCTTTGCTTTCATACTTAATTTAAGGACGAACATTTACCGTTGTGGATAAAGTGTGATAAAAGTTGAGCTGAAATAGCAGGAAAGGCATATGAGCAAACAAACACGCTGACAACTAAAATAAATGGGCAATTTCAAAGCATGAATCTCGCTTACGGCCATACCACTCTGAGAACGCTCGATCTCGTCTGATCTCGGAAGCTAAGCAGGGTCGGGCCTGGTTAGTACTTGGATGGGAGACCGCCTGGGAATACCAGGTGCTGTAAGCTTTAATTTTTTTTTCTTTGCTTTCAGGCTTAATTTAAGGACGAACAGGTACCGTGGTGAATAAAGTGTGATAAAAGTTTAACTGGAATAGCAGGAAAGGAATATAAGCAAACAAACACGCTGACAAGCAAAAATAAATGGGCAATTTCGAGGTGCGAATCTTGCTTACGGCCATACCACTCTGAGAACGCTCGATCTCGTCTGATCTCGGAAGCTAAGCAGGGTCGGGCCTGGTTAGTACTTGGATGGGAGACCGCCTGGGAATACCAGGTGCTGTAAGCTTAAATTTTTTTTTTCTTTGCTTTCATACTTAATTTAAGGACGAACATTTACCGTTGTGGATAAAGTGTGATAAAAGTTGAACTGAAATAGCAGGAAAGGCATATGAGCAAACAAACACGCTGACAACTAAAATAAATGGGCAATTTCAAAGCATGAATCTCGCTTACGGCCATACCACTCTGAGAACGCTCGATCTCGTCTGATCTCGGAAGCTAAGCAGGGTCGGGCCTGGTTAGTACTTGGATGGGAGACCGCCTGGGAATACCAGGTGCTGTAAGCTTTAACTTTTTTTTCTTTGCTTTCAGGCTTAATTTAAGGACGAACAGGTACCGTGGTGAATAAAGTGTGATAAAAGTTTAACTGGAATAGCAGGAAAGGAATATAAGCAAACAAACACGCTGACAAGCAAAAATAAATGGGCAATTTCGAGGTGCGAATCTTGCTTACGGCCATACCACTCTGAGAACGCTCGATCTCGTCTGATCTCGGAAGCTAAGCAGGGTCGGGCCTGGTTAGTACTTGGATGGGAGACCGCCTGGGAATACCAGGTGCTGTAAGCTTAAATTTTTTTTTCTTTGCTTTCATACTTAATTTAAGGACGAACATTTACCGTTGTGGATAAAGTGTGATAAAAGTTGAACTGGAATAGCAGGAAAGGCATATAAGCAAACAAACACGCTGACAAGCAAAAATAAATGGGCAATTTCGAGGTGCGAATCTCGCTTACGGCCATACCACTCTGAGAACGCTCGATCTCGTCTGATCTCGGAAGCTAAGCAGGGTCGGGCCTGGTTAGTACTTAGATGGGAGACCGCCTGGGAATACCAGGTGCTGTAAGCTTAAATTTTTTTTTTTTTTTGCTTTCATACTTAATTTAAGGACGAACATTTACCGTTGTGGATAAAGTGTGATAAAAGTTGAACTGAAATAGCAGGAAAGGCATATGAGCAAATAAACACGCTGACAACTAAAATAAATGGGCAATTTCAAAGCATGAATCTCGCTTACGGCCATACCACTCTGAGAACGCTCGATCTTGTCTGATCTCGGAAGCTAAGCAGGGTCGGGCCTGGTTAGTACTTGGATGGGAGACCGCCTGGGAATACCAGGTGCTGTAAGCTTTAATTTTTTTTTCTTTGCTTTCAGGCTTAATTTAAGGACGAACATTTACCGTTGTGGATAAAGTGTGATAAAAGTTGAACTGGAATAGCAGGAAAGACATATGAGCAAACAAACATGCTGACAAGCAAAAATAAATGGGCAATTTTGAAGCGCGAATCTTGCTTACGGCCATACCACTCTGAGAACGCTCGATCTCGTCTGATCTCGGAAGCTAAGCAGGGTCGGGCCTGGTTAGTACTTGGATGGGAGACCGCCTGGGAATACCAGGTGCTGTAAGCTTTAACTTTTTTTTCTTTGCTTTCAGGCTTAATTTAAGGATGAACATTTACCGTGGTGAATAAAGTGTGATAAAAGTTGATCTGGAATAGCAGGAAAGGCATATGAGCAAACAAACATGATGACAACAAAAACAAATGGCTAATTTCGAAGCACATATCTCGCTTACGGCCATACCACTCTGAGAACGCTCGATCTCGTCTGATCTCGGAAGCTAAGCAGGGTCGGGCCTGGTTAGTACTTGGATGGGAGACCGCCTGGGAATACCAGGTGCTGTAAGCTTTAATTTTTTTTTCTTTGCTTTCAGGCTTAATTTAAGGACGAACAGGTACCGTGGTGAATAAAGTGTGATAAAAGTTGAACTGGAATAGCAGGAAAGGCATATAAGCAAACAAACACGCTGACAAGCAAAAATAAATGGGCAATTTCGAGGTGCGAATCTCGCTTACGGCCATACCACTCTGAGAACGCTCGATCTCGTCTGATCTCGGAAGCTAAGCAGGGTCGGGCCTGGTTAGTACTTGGATGGGAGACCGCCTGGGAATACCAGGTGCTGTAAGCTTAAATTTTTTTTTTCTTTGCTTTCATACTTAATTTAAGGACGAACATTTACCGTTGTGGATAAAGTGTGATAAAAGTTGAACTGAAATAGCAGGAAAGGCATATGAGCAAACAAACACGCTGACAACTAAAATAAATGGGCAATTTCAAAGCATGAATCTCGCTTACGGCCATACCACTCTGAGAACGCTCGATCTCGTCTGATCTCGGAAGCTAAGCAGGGTCGGGCCTGGTTAGTACTTGGATGGGAGACCGCCTGGGAATACCAGGTGCTGTAAGCTTTAATTTTTTTTTCTTTGCTTTCAGGCTTAATTTAAGGACGAACATTTACCGTTGTGGATAAAGTGTGATAAAAGTTGAACTGGAATAGCAGGAAAGACATATGAGCAAACAAACATGCTGACAAGCAAAAATAAATGGGCAATTTTGAAGCGCGAATCTCGCTTACGGCCATACCACTCTGAGAACGCTCGATCTCGTCTGATCTCGGAAGCTAAGCAGGGTCCGGCCTGGTCAGTACTTGGATGGGAGACCGCCTGGGAATACCAGGTGCTGTAAGCTTTAATTTTTTTTTCTTTGCTTTCATGCTTAATTTAAGGACGAACATTTACCGTGGTGAATAAAGTGTGATAAAAGTTGAACTGGAATAGCAGGAAAGGCATATAAGCAAACAAACACGCTGACAAGCAAAAATAAATGGGCAATTTCGAGGTGCGAATCTCGCTTACGGCCATACCACTCTGAGAACGCTCGATCTCGTCTGATCTCGGAAGCTAAGCAGGGTCGGGCCTGGTTAGTACTTGGATGGGAGACCGCCTGGGAATACCAGGTGCTGTAAGCTTGAATTTTTTTTTCTTTGCTTTAATGCTTAATTTAAGGACGAACATTTACCGTTGTGGATAAAGTGTGATAAAAGTTGAACTGAAATAGCAGGAAAGGCATATAAGCAAACAAACACACTGAGAAGCAAAAATAAATGGGCAATTTCGAAGCACGTATCTCGCTTACGGCCATACCACTCTGAGAACGCTCGATCTCGTCTGATCTCGGAAGCTAAGCAGGGTCGGGCCTGGTTAGTACTTGGATGGGAGACCGCCTGGGAATACCAGGTGCTGTAAGCTTAAAATTTTTTTTTCTTTGCTTTCATACTTAATTTAAGGACGAACATTTACCGTTGTGGATAAAGTGTGATAAAAGTTGAGCTGAAATAGCAGGAAAGGCATATGAGCAAACAAACACGCTGACAACTAAAATAAATGGGCAATTTCAAAGCATGAATCTCGCTTACGGCCATACCACTCTGAGAACGCTCGATCTCGTCTGATCTCGGAAGCTAAGCAGGGTCGGGCCTGGTTAGTACTTGGATGGGAGACCGCCTGGGAATACCAGGTGCTGTAAGCTTTAATTTTTTTTTCTTTGCTTTCAGGCTTAATTTAAGGACGAACAGGTACCGTGGTGAATAAAGTGTGATAAAAGTTTAACTGGAATAGCAGGAAAGGAATATAAGCAAACAAACACGCTGACAAGCAAAAATAAATGGGCAATTTCGAGGTGCGAATCTTGCTTACGGCCATACCACTCTGAGAACGCTCGATCTCGTCTGATCTCGGAAGCTAAGCAGGGTCGGGCCTGGTTAGTACTTGGATGGGAGACCGCCTGGGAATACCAGGTGCTGTAAGCTTAAATTTTTTTTTCTTTGCTTTCATACTTAATTTAAGGACGAACATTTACCGTTGTGGATAAAGTGTGATAAAAGTTGAACTGGAATAGCAGGAAAGGCATATAAGCAAACAAACACGCTGACAAGCAAAAATAAATGGGCAATTTCGAGGTGCGAATCTCGCTTACGGCCATACCACTCTGAGAACGCTCGATCTCGTCTGATCTCGGAAGCTAAGCAGGGTCGGGCCTGGTTAGTACTTAGATGGGAGACCGCCTGGGAATACCAGGTGCTGTAAGCTTAAATTTTTTTTTTTTTTTGCTTTCATACTTAATTTAAGGACGAACATTTACCGTTGTGGATAAAGTGTGATAAAAGTTGAACTGAAATAGCAGGAAAGGCATATGAGCAAACAAACACGCTGACAACTAAAATAAATGGGCAATTTCAAAGCATGAATCTCGCTTACGGCCATACCACTCTGAGAACGCTCGATCTTGTCTGATCTCGGAAGCTAAGCAGGGTCGGGCCTGGTTAGTACTTGGATGGGAGACCGCCTGGGAATACCAGGTGCTGTAAGCTTTAATTTTTTTTTCTTTGCTTTCAGGCTTAATTTAAGGACGAACATTTACCGTTGTGGATAAAGTGTGATAAAAGTTGAACTGGAATAGCAGGAAAGACATATGAGCAAACAAACATGCTGACAAGCAAAAATAAATGGGCAATTTTGAAGCGCGAATCTTGCTTACGGCCATACCACTCTGAGAACGCTCGATCTCGTCTGATCTCGGAAGCTAAGCAGGGTCGGGCCTGGTTAGTACTTGGATGGGAGACCGCCTGGGAATACCAGGTGCTGTAAGCTTTAACTTTTTTTTCTTTGCTTTCAGGCTTAATTTAAGGATGAACATTTACCGTGGTGAATAAAGTGTGATAAAAGTTGATCTGGAATAGCAGGAAAGGCATATGAGCAAACAAACATGATGACAACAAAAACAAATGGCCAATTTCGAAGCACATATCTCGCTTACGGCCATACCACTCTGAGAACGCTCGATCTCGTCTGATCTCGGAAGCTAAGCAGGGTCGGGCCTGGTTAGTACTTGGATGGGAGACCGCCTGGGAATACCAGGTGCTGTAAGCTTTAATTTTTTTTTCTTTGCTTTCAGGCTTAATTTAAGGACGAACAGGTACCGTGGTGAATAAAGTGTGATAAAAGTTTAACTGGAATAGCAGGAAAGGCATATAAGCAAACAAACACGCTGACAAGCAAAAATAAATTGGCAATTTCGAAGCGCAAATCTCGCTTACGGCCATACCACTCTGAGAACGCTCGATCTCGTCTGATCTCGGAAGCTAAGCAGGGTCGGGCCTGGTTAGTACTTGGATGGGAGACCGCCTGGGAATACCAGGTGCTGTAAGCTTAAATTTTTTTTTTCTTTGCTTTCATACTTAATTTAAGGACGAACATTTACCGTTGTGGATAAAGTGTGATAAAAGTTGAACTGAAATAGCAGGAAAGGCACATGAGCAAACAAACACGCTGACAACTAAAATAAATGGGCAATTTCAAAGCATGAATCTCGCTTACGGCCATACCACTCTGAGAACGCTCGATCTCGTCTGATCTCGGAAGCTAAGCAGGGTCGGGCCTGGTTAGTACTTGGATGGGAGACCGCCTGGGAATACCAGGTGCTGTAAGCTTTAATTTTTTTTTCTTTGCTTTCAGGCTTAATTTAAGGACGAACATTTACCGTTGTGGATAAAGTGTGATAAAAGTTGAACTGGAATAGCAGGAAAGACATATGAGCAAACAAACATGCTGACAAGCAAAAATAAATGGGCAATTTTGAAGCGCGAATCTTGCTTACGGCCATACCACTCTGAGAACGCTCGATCTCGTCTGATCTCGGAAGCTAAGCAGGGTCGGGCCTGGTTAGTACTTGGATGGGAGACCGCCTGGGAATACCAGGTGCTGTAAGCTTTAATTTTTTTTTCTTTGCTTTCAGGCTTAATTTAAGGACGAACAGGTACCGTGGTGAATAAAGTGTGATAAAAGTTTAACTGGAATAGCAGGAAAGGCATATAAGCAAACAAACACGCTGACAATCAAAAATAAATTGGCAATTTCGAAGCGCAGATCTCGCTTACGGCCATACCACTCTGAGAACGCTCGATCTCGTCTGATCTCGGAAGCTAAGCAGGGTCGGGCCTGGTTAGTACTTGGATGGGAGACCGCCTGGGAATACCAGGTGCTGTAAGCTTTAATTTTTTTTTTCTTTGCTTTCATACTTAATTTAAGGACGAACATTTACCGTTGTGGATAAAGTGTGATAAAAGTTGAACTGGAATAGCAGGAAAGGCATATAAGCAAACAAACACGCTGACAAGCAAAAATAAATGGGCAATTTCGAGGTGCGAATCTCGCTTACGGCCATACCACTCTGAGAACGCTCGATCTCGTCTGATCTCGGAAGCTAAGCAGGGTCGGGCCTGGTTAGTACTTGGATGGGAGACCGCCTGGGAATACCAGGTGCTGTAAGCTTAAATTTTTTTTTTCTTTGCTTTCATACTTAATTTAAGGACGAACATTTACCGTTGTGGATAAAGTGTGATAAAAGTTGAACTGAAATAGCAGGAAAGGCATATGAGCAAACAAACACGCTGACAACTAAAATAAATGGGCAATTTCAAAGCATGAATCTCGCTTACGGCCATACCACTCTGAGAACGCTCGATCTCGTCTGATCTCGGAAGCTAAGCAGGGTCGGGCCTGGTTAGTACTTGGATGGGAGACCGCCTGGGAATACCAGGTGCTGTAAGCTTTAACTTTTTTTTCTTTGCTTTCAGGCTTAATTTAAGGACGAACATTTACCGTTGTGGATAAAGTGTGATAAAAGTTGAACTGGAATAGCAGGAAAGACATATGAGCAAACAAACATGCTGACAAGCAAAAATAAATGGGCAATTTTGAAGCGCAAATCTTGCTTACGGCCATACCACTCTGAGAACGCTCGATCTCGTCTGATCTCGGAAGCTAAGCAGGGTCGGGCCTGGTTAGTACTTGGATGGGAGACCGCCTGGGAATACCAGGTGCTGTAAGCTTTAATTTTTTTTTCTTTGCTTTCAGGCTTAATTTAAGGACGAACATTTACCGTTGTGGATAAAGTGTGATAAAAGTTGAACTGGAATAGCAGGAAAGACATATGAGCAAACAAACATGCTGACAAGCAAAAATAAATGGGCAATTTTGAAGCGCGAATCTCGCTTACGGCCATACCACTCTGAGAACGCTCGATCTCGTCTGATCTCGGAAGCTAAGCAGGGTCCGGCCTGGTCAGTACTTGGATGGGAGACCGCCTGGGAATACCAGGTGCTGTAAGCTTTAATTTTTTTTTCTTTGCTTTCATGCTTAATTTAAGGACGAACATTTACCGTGGTGAATAAAGTGTGATAAAAGTTGAACTGGAATAGCAGGAAAGGCATATAAGCAAACAAACACGCTGACAAGCAAAAATAAATGGGCAATTTCGAGGTGCGAATCTCGCTTACGGCCATACCACTCTGAGAACGCTCGATCTCGTCTGATCTCGGAAGCTAAGCAGGGTCGGGCCTGGTTAGTACTTGGATGGGAGACCGCCTGGGAATACCAGGTGCTGTAAGCTTGAATTTTTTTTTCTTTGCTTTAATGCTTAATTTAAGGACGAACATTTACCGTTGTGGATAAAGTGTGATAAAAGTTGAACTGAAATAGCAGGAAAGGCATATAAGCAAACAAACACACTGAGAAGCAAAAATAAATGGGCAATTTCGAAGCACGTATCTCGCTTACGGCCATACCACTCTGAGAACGCTCGATCTCGTCTGATCTCGGAAGCTAAGCAGGGTCGGGCCTGGTTAGTACTTGGATGGGAGACCGCCTGGGAATACCAGGTGCTGTAAGCTTAAAATTTTTTTTTCTTTGCTTTCATACTTAATTTAAGGACGAACATTTACCGTTGTGGATAAAGTGTGATAAAAGTTGAGCTGAAATAGCAGGAAAGGCATATGAGCAAACAAACACGCTGACAACTAAAATAAATGGGCAATTTCAAAGCATGAATCTCGCTTACGGCCATACCACTCTGAGAACGCTCGATCTCGTCTGATCTCGGAAGCTAAGCAGGGTCGGGCCTGGTTAGTACTTGGATGGGAGACCGCCTGGGAATACCAGGTGCTGTAAGCTTTAATTTTTTTTTCTTTGCTTTCAGGCTTAATTTAAGGACGAACAGGTACCGTGGTGAATAAAGTGTGATAAAAGTTTAACTGGAATAGCAGGAAAGGAATATAAGCAAACAAACACGCTGACAAGCAAAAATAAATGGGCAATTTCGAGGTGCGAATCTTGCTTACGGCCATACCACTCTGAGAACGCTCGATCTCGTCTGATCTCGGAAGCTAAGCAGGGTCGGGCCTGGTTAGTACTTGGATGGGAGACCGCCTGGGAATACCAGGTGCTGTAAGCTTAAATTTTTTTTTCTTTGCTTTCATACTTAATTTAAGGACGAACATTTACCGTTGTGGATAAAGTGTGATAAAAGTTGAACTGGAATAGCAGGAAAGGCATATAAGCAAACAAACACGCTGACAAGCAAAAATAAATGGGCAATTTCGAGGTGCGAATCTCGCTTACGGCCATACCACTCTGAGAACGCTCGATCTCGTCTGATCTCGGAAGCTAAGCAGGGTCGGGCCTGGTTAGTACTTAGATGGGAGACCGCCTGGGAATACCAGGTGCTGTAAGCTTAAATTTTTTTTTTTTTTTGCTTTCATACTTAATTTAAGGACGAACATTTACCGTTGTGGATAAAGTGTGATAAAAGTTGAACTGAAATAGCAGGAAAGGCATATGAGCAAACAAACACGCTGACAACTAAAATAAATGGGCAATTTCAAAGCATGAATCTCGCTTACGGCCATACCACTCTGAGAACGCTCGATCTTGTCTGATCTCGGAAGCTAAGCAGGGTCGGGCCTGGTTAGTACTTGGATGGGAGACCGCCTGGGAATACCAGGTGCTGTAAGCTTTAATTTTTTTTTCTTTGCTTTCAGGCTTAATTTAAGGACGAACATTTACCGTTGTGGATAAAGTGTGATAAAAGTTGAACTGGAATAGCAGGAAAGACATATGAGCAAACAAACATGCTGACAAGCAAAAATAAATGGGCAATTTTGAAGCGCGAATCTTGCTTACGGCCATACCACTCTGAGAACGCTCGATCTCGTCTGATCTCGGAAGCTAAGCAGGGTCGGGCCTGGTTAGTACTTGGATGGGAGACCGCCTGGGAATACCAGGTGCTGTAAGCTTTAACTTTTTTTTCTTTGCTTTCAGGCTTAATTTAAGGATGAACATTTACCGTGGTGAATAAAGTGTGATAAAAGTTGATCTGGAATAGCAGGAAAGGCATATGAGCAAACAAACATGATGACAACAAAAACAAATGGCCAATTTCGAAGCACATATCTCGCTTACGGCCATACCACTCTGAGAACGCTCGATCTCGTCTGATCTCGGAAGCTAAGCAGGGTCGGGCCTGGTTAGTACTTGGATGGGAGACCGCCTGGGAATACCAGGTGCTGTAAGCTTTAATTTTTTTTTCTTTGCTTTCAGGCTTAATTTAAGGACGAACAGGTACCGTGGTGAATAAAGTGTGATAAAAGTTTAACTGGAATAGCAGGAAAGGCATATAAGCAAACAAACACGCTGACAAGCAAAAATAAATTGGCAATTTCGAAGCGCAAATCTCGCTTACGGCCATACCACTCTGAGAACGCTCGATCTCGTCTGATCTCGGAAGCTAAGCAGGGTCGGGCCTGGTTAGTACTTGGATGGGAGACCGCCTGGGAATACCAGGTGCTGTAAGCTTAAATTTTTTTTTTCTTTGCTTTCATACTTAATTTAAGGACGAACATTTACCGTTGTGGATAAAGTGTGATAAAAGTTGAACTGAAATAGCAGGAAAGGCACATGAGCAAACAAACACGCTGACAACTAAAATAAATGGGCAATTTCAAAGCATGAATCTCGCTTACGGCCATACCACTCTGAGAACGCTCGATCTCGTCTGATCTCGGAAGCTAAGCAGGGTCGGGCCTGGTTAGTACTTGGATGGGAGACCGCCTGGGAATACCAGGTGCTGTAAGCTTTAATTTTTTTTTCTTTGCTTTCAGGCTTAATTTAAGGACGAACATTTACCGTTGTGGATAAAGTGTGATAAAAGTTGAACTGGAATAGCAGGAAAGACATATGAGCAAACAAACATGCTGACAAGCAAAAATAAATGGGCAATTTTGAAGCGCGAATCTTGCTTACGGCCATACCACTCTGAGAACGCTCGATCTTGTCTGATCTCGGAAGCTAAGCAGGGTCGGGCCTGGTTAGTACTTGGATGGGAGACCGCCTGGGAATACCAGGTGCTGTAAGCTTTAATTTTTTTTTCTTTGCTTTCAGGCTTAATTTAAGGACGAACAGGTACCGTGGTGAATAAAGTGTGATAAAAGTTTAACTGGAATAGCAGGAAAGGCATATAAGCAAACAAACACGCTGACAATCAAAAATAAATTGGCAATTTCGAAGCGCAGATCTCGCTTACGGCCATACCACTCTGAGAACGCTCGATCTCGTCTGATCTCGGAAGCTAAGCAGGGTCGGGCCTGGTTAGTACTTGGATGGGAGACCGCCTGGGAATACCAGGTGCTGTAAGGTTTAATTTTTTTTTTCTTTGCTTTCATACTTAATTTAAGGACGAACATTTACCGTTGTGGATAAAGTGTGATAAAAGTTGAACTGGAATAGCAGGAAAGGCATATAAGCAAACAAACACGCTGACAAGCAAAAATAAATGGGCAATTTCGAGGTGCGAATCTCGCTTACGGCCATACCACTCTGAGAACGCTCGATCTCGTCTGATCTCGGAAGCTAAGCAGGGTCGGGCCTGGTTAGTACTTGGATGGGAGACCGCCTGGGAATACCAGGTGCTGTAAGCTTAAATTTTTTTTTTCTTTGCTTTCATACTTAATTTAAGGACGAACATTTACCGTTGTGGATAAAGTGTGATAAAAGTTGAACTGAAATAGCAGGAAAGGCATATGAGCAAACAAACACGCTGACAACTAAAATAAATGGGCAATTTCAAAGCATGAATCTCGCTTACGGCCATACCACTCTGAGAACGCTCGATCTCGTCTGATCTCGGAAGCTAAGCAGGGTCGGGCCTGGTTAGTACTTGGATGGGAGACCGCCTGGGAATACCAGGTGCTGTAAGCTTTAACTTTTTTTTCTTTGCTTTCAGGCTTAATTTAAGGACGAACATTTACCGTTGTGGATAAAGTGTGATAAAAGTTGAACTGGAATAGCAGGAAAGACATATGAGCAAACAAACATGCTGACAAGCAAAAATAAATGGGCAATTTTGAAGCGCAAATCTTGCTTACGGCCATACCACTCTGAGAACGCTCGATCTCGTCTGATCTCGGAAGCTAAGCAGGGTCGGGCCTGGTTAGTACTTGGATGGGAGACCGCCTGGGAATACCAGGTGCTGTAAGCTTTAATTTTTTTTTCTTTGCTTTCAGGCTTAATTTAAGGACGAACATTTACCGTTGTGGATAAAGTGTGATAAAAGTTGAACTGGAATAGCAGGAAAGACATATGAGCAAACAAACATGCTGACAAGCAAAAATAAATGGGCAATTTTGAAGCGCGAATCTCGCTTACGGCCATACCACTCTGAGAACGCTCGATCTCGTCTGATCTCGGAAGCTAAGCAGGGTCCGGCCTGGTCAGTACTTGGATGGGAGACCGCCTGGGAATACCAGGTGCTGTAAGCTTTAATTTTTTTTTCTTTGCTTTCATGCTTAATTTAAGGACGAACATTTACCGTGGTGAATAAAGTGTGATAAAAGTTGAACTGGAATAGCAGGAAAGGCATATAAGCAAACAAACACGCTGACAAGCAAAAATAAATGGGCAATTTCGAGGTGCGAATCTCGCTTACGGCCATACCACTCTGAGAACGCTCGATCTCGTCTGATCTCGGAAGCTAAGCAGGGTCGGGCCTGGTTAGTACTTGGATGGGAGACCGCCTGGGAATACCAGGTGCTGTAAGCTTGAATTTTTTTTTCTTTGCTTTAATGCTTAATTTAAGGACGAACATTTACCGTTGTGGATAAAGTGTGATAAAAGTTGAACTGAAATAGCAGGAAAGGCATATAAGCAAACAAACACACTGAGAAGCAAAAATAAATGGGCAATTTCGAAGCACGTATCTCGCTTACGGCCATACCACTCTGAGAACGCTCGATCTCGTCTGATCTCGGAAGCTAAGCAGGGTCGGGCCTGGTTAGTACTTGGATGGGAGACCGCCTGGGAATACCAGGTGCTGTAAGCTTAAAATTTTTTTTTCTTTGCTTTCATACTTAATTTAAGGACGAACATTTACCGTTGTGGATAAAGTGTGATAAAAGTTGAGCTGAAATAGCAGGAAAGGCATATGAGCAAACAAACACGCTGACAACTAAAATAAATGGGCAATTTCAAAGCATGAATCTCGCTTACGGCCATACCACTCTGAGAACGCTCGATCTCGTCTGATCTCGGAAGCTAAGCAGGGTCGGGCCTGGTTAGTACTTGGATGGGAGACCGCCTGGGAATACCAGGTGCTGTAAGCTTTAATTTTTTTTTCTTTGCTTTCAGGCTTAATTTAAGGACGAACAGGTACCGTGGTGAATAAAGTGTGATAAAAGTTTAACTGGAATAGCAGGAAAGGAATATAAGCAAACAAACACGCTGACAAGCAAAAATAAATGGGCAATTTCGAGGTGCGAATCTTGCTTACGGCCATACCACTCTGAGAACGCTCGATCTCGTCTGATCTCGGAAGCTAAGCAGGGTCGGGCCTGGTTAGTACTTGGATGGGAGACCGCCTGGGAATACCAGGTGCTGTAAGCTTAAATTTTTTTTTCTTTGCTTTCATACTTAATTTAAGGACGAACATTTACCGTTGTGGATAAAGTGTGATAAAAGTTGAACTGGAATAGCAGGAAAGGCATATAAGCAAACAAACACGCTGACAAGCAAAAATAAATGGGCAATTTCGAGGTGCGAATCTCGCTTACGGCCATACCACTCTGAGAACGCTCGATCTCGTCTGATCTCGGAAGCTAAGCAGGGTCGGGCCTGGTTAGTACTTAGATGGGAGACCGCCTGGGAATACCAGGTGCTGTAAGCTTAAATTTTTTTTTTTTTTTGCTTTCATACTTAATTTAAGGACGAACATTTACCGTTGTGGATAAAGTGTGATAAAAGTTGAACTGAAATAGCAGGAAAGGCATATGAGCAAACAAACACGCTGACAACTAAAATAAATGGGCAATTTCAAAGCATGAATCTCGCTTACGGCCATACCACTCTGAGAACGCTCGATCTTGTCTGATCTCGGAAGCTAAGCAGGGTCGGGCCTGGTTAGTACTTGGATGGGAGACCGCCTGGGAATACCAGGTGCTGTAAGCTTTAATTTTTTTTTCTTTGCTTTCAGGCTTAATTTAAGGACGAACATTTACCGTTGTGGATAAAGTGTGATAAAAGTTGAACTGGAATAGCAGGAAAGACATATGAGCAAACAAACATGCTGACAAGCAAAAATAAATGGGCAATTTTGAAGCGCGAATCTTGCTTACGGCCATACCACTCTGAGAACGCTCGATCTCGTCTGATCTCGGAAGCTAAGCAGGGTCGGGCCTGGTTAGTACTTGGATGGGAGACCGCCTGGGAATACCAGGTGCTGTAAGCTTTAACTTTTTTTTCTTTGCTTTCAGGCTTAATTTAAGGATGAACATTTACCGTGGTGAATAAAGTGTGATAAAAGTTGATCTGGAATAGCAGGAAAGGCATATGAGCAAACAAACATGATGACAACAAAAACAAATGGCCAATTTCGAAGCACATATCTCGCTTACGGCCATACCACTCTGAGAACGCTCGATCTCGTCTGATCTCGGAAGCTAAGCAGGGTCGGGCCTGGTTAGTACTTGGATGGGAGACCGCCTGGGAATACCAGGTGCTGTAAGCTTTAATTTTTTTTTCTTTGCTTTCAGGCTTAATTTAAGGACGAACAGGTACCGTGGTGAATAAAGTGTGATAAAAGTTTAACTGGAATAGCAGGAAAGGCATATAAGCAAACAAACACGCTGACAAGCAAAAATAAATTGGCAATTTCGAAGCGCAAATCTCGCTTACGGCCATACCACTCTGAGAACGCTCGATCTCGTCTGATCTCGGAAGCTAAGCAGGGTCGGGCCTGGTTAGTACTTGGATGGGAGACCGCCTGGGAATACCAGGTGCTGTAAGCTTAAATTTTTTTTTTCTTTGCTTTCATACTTAATTTAAGGACGAACATTTACCGTTGTGGATAAAGTGTGATAAAAGTTGAACTGAAATAGCAGGAAAGGCACATGAGCAAACAAACACGCTGACAACTAAAATAAATGGGCAATTTCAAAGCATGAATCTCGCTTACGGCCATACCACTCTGAGAACGCTCGATCTCGTCTGATCTCGGAAGCTAAGCAGGGTCGGGCCTGGTTAGTACTTGGATGGGAGACCGCCTGGGAATACCAGGTGCTGTAAGCTTTAATTTTTTTTTCTTTGCTTTCAGGCTTAATTTAAGGACGAACATTTACCGTTGTGGATAAAGTGTGATAAAAGTTGAACTGGAATAGCAGGAAAGACATATGAGCAAACAAACATGCTGACAAGCAAAAATAAATGGGCAATTTTGAAGCGCGAATCTTGCTTACGGCCATACCACTCTGAGAACGCTCGATCTCGTCTGATCTCGGAAGCTAAGCAGGGTCGGGCCTGGTTAGTACTTGGATGGGAGACCGCCTGGGAATACCAGGTGCTGTAAGCTTTAATTTTTTTTTCTTTGCTTTCAGGCTTAATTTAAGGACGAACAGGTACCGTGGTGAATAAAGTGTGATAAAAGTTTAACTGGAATAGCAGGAAAGGCATATAAGCAAACAAACACGCTGACAATCAAAAATAAATTGGCAATTTCGAAGCGCAGATCTCGCTTACGGCCATACCACTCTGAGAACGCTCGATCTCGTCTGATCTCGGAAGCTAAGCAGGGTCGGGCCTGGTTAGTACTTGGATGGGAGACCGCCTGGGAATACCAGGTGCTGTAAGCTTTAATTTTTTTTTTCTTTGCTTTCATACTTAATTTAAGGACGAACATTTACCGTTGTGGATAAAGTGTGATAAAAGTTGAACTGGAATAGCAGGAAAGGCATATAAGCAAACAAACACGCTGACAAGCAAAAATAAATGGGCAATTTCGAGGTGCGAATCTCGCTTACGGCCATACCACTCTGAGAACGCTCGATCTCGTCTGATCTCGGAAGCTAAGCAGGGTCGGGCCTGGTTAGTACTTGGATGGGAGACCGCCTGGGAATACCAGGTGCTGTAAGCTTAAATTTTTTTTTTCTTTGCTTTCATACTTAATTTAAGGACGAACATTTACCGTTGTGGATAAAGTGTGATAAAAGTTGAACTGAAATAGCAGGAAAGGCATATGAGCAAACAAACACGCTGACAACTAAAATAAATGGGCAATTTCAAAGCATGAATCTCGCTTACGGCCATACCACTCTGAGAACGCTCGATCTCGTCTGATCTCGGAAGCTAAGCAGGGTCGGGCCTGGTTAGTACTTGGATGGGAGACCGCCTGGGAATACCAGGTGCTGTAAGCTTTAACTTTTTTTTCTTTGCTTTCAGGCTTAATTTAAGGACGAACATTTACCGTTGTGGATAAAGTGTGATAAAAGTTGAACTGGAATAGCAGGAAAGACATATGAGCAAACAAACATGCTGACAAGCAAAAATAAATGGGCAATTTTGAAGCGCAAATCTTGCTTACGGCCATACCACTCTGAGAACGCTCGATCTCGTCTGATCTCGGAAGCTAAGCAGGGTCGGGCCTGGTTAGTACTTGGATGGGAGACCGCCTGGGAATACCAGGTGCTGTAAGCTTTAACTTTTTTTTCTTTGCTTTCAGGCTTAATTTAAGGATGAACATTTACCGTGGTGAATAAAGTGTGATAAAAGTTGATCTGGAATAGCAGGAAAGGCATATGAGCAAACAAACATGATGACAACAAAAACAAATGGCCAATTTCGAACCACATATCTCGCTTACGGCCATACCACTCTGAGAACGCTCGATCTCGTCTGATCTCGGAAGCTAAGCAGGGTCGGGCCTGGTTAGTACTTGGATGGGAGACCGCCTGGGAATACCAGGTGCTGTAAGCTTTAATTTTTTTTTCTTTGCTTTCAGGCTTAATTTAAGGACGAACATTTACCGTTGTGGATAAAGTGTGATAAAAGTTGAACTGGAATAGCAGGAAAGACATATGAGCAAACAAACATGCTGACAAGCAAAAATAAATGGGCAAATTTGAAGCGCGAATCTCGCTTACGGCCATACCACTCTGAGAACGCTCGATCTCGTCTGATCTCGGAAGCTAAGCAGGGTCGGGCCTGGTCAGTACTTGGATGGGAGACCGCCTGGGAATACCAGGTGCTGTAAGCTTTAATTTTTTTTTCTTTGCTTTCATGCTTAATTTAAGGACGAACATTTACCGTGGTGAATAAAGTGTGATAAAAGTTGAACTGGAATAGCAGGAAAGGCATATGAGCAAACAAACACGCTGACAATCAAAAATAAATGGGCAATTTCGAGGTGCGAATCTCGCTTACGGCCATACCACTCTGAGAACGCTCGATCTCGTCTGATCTCGGAAGCTAAGCAGGGTCGGGCCTGGTTAGTACTTAGATGGGAGACCGCCTGGGAATACCAGGTGCTGTAAGCTTTAATTTTTTTTTCTTTGCTTTCATGCTTAATTTAAGGACGAACATTTACCGTGGTGAATAAAGTGTGATAAAAGTTGAACTGGAATAGCAGGAAAGGCATATGAGCAAACAAACACGCTGACAATCAAAAATAAATGGGCAATTTCGAGGTGCGAATCTCGCTTACGGCCATACCACTCTGAGAACGCTCGATCTCGTCTGATCTCGGAAGCTAAGCAGGGTCGGGCCTGGTTAGTACTTAGATGGGAGACCGCCTGGGAATACCAGGTGCTGTAAGCTTAAATTTTTTTTTTTTTTTGCTTTCATACTTAATTTAAGGACGAACATTTACCGTTGTGGATAAAGTGTGATAAAAGTTGAACTGAAATAGCAGGAAAGGCATATGAGCAAACAAACACGCTGACAACTAAAATAAATGGGCAATTTCAAAGCATGAATCTCGCTTACGGCCATACCACTCTGAGAACGCTCGATCTTGTCTGATCTCGGAAGCTAAGCAGGGTCGGGCCTGGTTAGTACTTGGATGGGAGACCGCCTGGGAATACCAGGTGCTGTAAGCTTTAATTTTTTTTTCTTTGCTTTCAGGCTTAATTTAAGGACGAACATTTACCGTTGTGGATAAAGTGTGATAAAAGTTGAACTGGAATAGCAGGAAAGACATATGAGCAAACAAACATGCTGACAAGCAAAAATAAATGGGCAATTTTGAAGCGCGAATCTTGCTTACGGCCATACCACTCTGAGAACGCTCGATCTCGTCTGATCTCGGAAGCTAAGCAGGGTCGGGCCTGGTTAGTACTTGGATGGGAGACCGCCTGGGAATACCAGGTGCTGTAAGCTTTAACTTTTTTTTCTTTGCTTTCAGGCTTAATTTAAGGATGAACATTTACCGTGGTGAATAAAGTGTGATAAAAGTTGATCTGGAATAGCAGGAAAGGCATATGAGCAAACAAACATGATGACAACAAAAACAAATGGCCAATTTCGAAGCACATATCTCGCTTACGGCCATACCACTCTGAGAACGCTCGATCTCGTCTGATCTCGGAAGCTAAGCAGGGTCGGGCCTGGTTAGTACTTGGATGGGAGACCGCCTGGGAATACCAGGTGCTGTAAGCTTTAATTTTTTTTTCTTTGCTTTCAGGCTTAATTTAAGGACGAACAGGTACCGTGGTGAATAAAGTGTGATAAAAGTTTAACTGGAATAGCAGGAAAGGCATATAAGCAAACAAACACGCTGACAAGCAAAAATAAATTGGCAATTTCGAAGCGCAAATCTCGCTTACGGCCATACCACTCTGAGAACGCTCGATCTCGTCTGATCTCGGAAGCTAAGCAGGGTCGGGCCTGGTTAGTACTTGGATGGGAGACCGCCTGGGAATACCAGGTGCTGTAAGCTTAAATTTTTTTTTTCTTTGCTTTCATACTTAATTTAAGGACGAACATTTACCGTTGTGGATAAAGTGTGATAAAAGTTGAACTGAAATAGCAGGAAAGGCATATGAGCAAACAAACACGCTGACAACTAAAATAAATGGGCAATTTCAAAGCATGAATCTCGCTTACGGCCATACCACTCTGAGAACGCTCGATCTCGTCTGATCTCGGAAGCTAAGCAGGGTCGGGCCTGGTTAGTACTTGGATGGGAGACCGCCTGGGAATACCAGGTGCTGTAAGCTTTAATTTTTTTTTCTTTGCTTTCAGGCTTAATTTAAGGACGAACATTTACCGTTGTGGATAAAGTGTGATAAAAGTTGAACTGGAATAGCAGGAAAGACATATGAGCAAACAAACATGCTGACAAGCAAAAATAAATGGGCAATTTTGAAGCGCGAATCTTGCTTACGGCCATACCACTCTGAGAACGCTCGATCTCGTCTGATCTCGGAAGCTAAGCAGGGTCGGGCCTGGTTAGTACTTGGCTGGGAGACCGCCTGGGAATACCAGGTGCTGTAAGCTTTAATTTTTTTTTCTTTGCTTTCAGGCTTAATTTAAGGACGAACAGGTACCGTGGTGAATAAAGTGTGATAAAAGTTTAACTGGAATAGCAGGAAAGGCATATAAGCAAACAAACACGCTGACAATCAAAAATAAATTGGCAATTTCGAAGCGCAAATCTCGCTTACGGCCATACCACTCTGAGAACGCTCGATCTCGTCTGATCTCGGAAGCTAAGCAGGGTCGGGCCTGGTTAGTACTTGGATGGGAGACCGCCTGGGAATACCAGGTGCTGTAAGGTTTAATTTTTTTTTTCTTTGCTTTCATACTTAATTTAAGGACGAACATTTACCGTTGTGGATAAAGTGTGATAAAAGTTGAACTGGAATAGCAGGAAAGGCATATAAGCAAACAAACACGCTGACAAGCAAAAATAAATGGGCAATTTCGAGGTGCGAATCTCGCTTACGGCCATACCACTCTGAGAACGCTCGATCTCGTCTGATCTCGGAAGCTAAGCAGGGTCGGGCCTGGTTAGTACTTGGATGGGAGACCGCCTGGGAATACCAGGTGCTGTAAGCTTAAATTTTTTTTTTCTTTGCTTTCATACTTAATTTAAGGACGAACATTTACCGTTGTGGATAAAGTGTGATAAAAGTTGAACTGAAATAGCAGGAAAGGCATATGAGCAAACAAACACGCTGACAACTAAAATAAATGGGCAATTTCAAAGCATGAATCTCGCTTACGGCCATACCACTCTGAGAACGCTCGATCTCGTCTGATCTCGGAAGCTAAGCAGGGTCGGGCCTGGTTAGTACTTGGATGGGAGACCGCCTGGGAATACCAGGTGCTGTAAGCTTTAATTTTTTTTTCTTTGCTTTCAGGCTTAATTTAAGGACGAACATTTACCGTTGTGGATAAAGTGTGATAAAAGTTGAACTGGAATAGCAGGAAAGACATATGAGCAAACAAACATGCTGACAAGCAAAAATAAATGGGCAATTTTGAAGCGCGAATCTTGCTTACGGCCATACCACTCTGAGAACGCTCGATCTCGTCTGATCTCGGAAGCTAAGCAGGGTCGGGCCTGGTTAGTACTTGGATGGGAGACCGCCTGGGAATACCAGGTGCTGTAAGCTTTAATTTTTTTTTCTTTGCTTTCAGGCTTAATTTAAGGACGAACAGGTACCGTGGTGAATAAAGTGTGATAAAAGTTTAACTGGAATAGCAGGAAAGGCATATAAGCAAACAAACACGCTGACAATCAAAAATAAATTGGCAATTTCGAAGCGCAAATCTCGCTTACGGCCATACCACTCTGAGAACGCTCGATCTCGTCTGATCTCGGAAGCTAAGCAGGGTCGGGCCTGGTTAGTACTTGGATGGGAGACCGCCTGGGAATACCAGGTGCTGTAAGGTTTAATTTTTTTTTTCTTTGCTTTCATACTTAATTTAAGGACGAACATTTACCGTTGTGGATAAAGTGTGATAAAAGTTGAACTGGAATAGCAGGAAAGGCATATAAGCAAACAAACACGCTGACAAGCAAAAATAAATGGGCAATTTCGAGGTGCGAATCTCGCTTACGGCCATACCACTCTGAGAACGCTCGATCTCGTCTGATCTCGGAAGCTAAGCAGGGTCGGGCCTGGTTAGTACTTGGATGGGAGACCGCCTGGGAATACCAGGTGCTGTAAGCTTACATTTTTTTTTTCTTTGCTTTCATACTTAATTTAAGGACGAACATTTACCGTTGTGGATAAAGTGTGATAAAAGTTGAACTGAAATAGCAGGAAAGGCATATGAGCAAACAAACACGCTGACAACTAAAATAAATGGGCAATTTCAAAGCATGAATCTCGCTTACGGCCATACCACTCTGAGAACGCTCGATCTCGTCTGATCTCGGAAGCTAAGCAGGGTCGGGCCTGGTTAGTACTTGGATGGGAGACCGCCTGGGAATACCAGGTGCTGTAAGCTTTAACTTTTTTTTCTTTGCTTTCAGGCTTAATTTAAGGACGAACATTTACCGTTGTGGATAAAGTGTGATAAAAGTTGAACTGGAATAGCAGGAAAGACATATGAGCAAACAAACATGCTGACAAGCAAAAATAAATGGGCAATTTTGAAGCGCAAATCTTGCTTACGGCCATACCACTCTGAGAACGCTCGATCTCGTCTGATCTCGGAAGCTAAGCAGGGTCGGGCCTGGTTAGTACTTGGATGGGAGACCGCCTGGGAATACCAGGTGCTGTAAGCTTTAACTTTTTTTTCTTTGCTTTCAGGCTTAATTTAAGGATGAACATTTACCGTGGTGAATAAAGTGTGATAAAAGTTGATCTGGAATAGCAGGAAAGGCATATGAGCAAACAAACATGATGACAACAAAAACAAATGGCCAATTTCGAACCACATATCTCGCTTACGGCCATACCACTCTGAGAACGCTCGATCTCGTCTGATCTCGGAAGCTAAGCAGGGTCGGGCCTGGTTAGTACTTGGATGGGAGACCGCCTGGGAATACCAGGTGCTGTAAGCTTTAATTTTTTTTTCTTTGCTTTCAGGCTTAATTTAAGGACGAACATTTACCGTTGTGGATAAAGTGTGATAAAAGTTGAACTGGAATAGCAGGAAAGACATATGAGCAAACAAACATGCTGACAAGCAAAAATAAATGGGCAATTTTGAAGCGCGAATCTCGCTTACGGCCATACCACTCTGAGAACGCTCGATCTCGTCTGATCTCGGAAGCTAAGCAGGGTCGGGCCTGGTCAGTACTTGGATGGGAGACCGCCTGGGAATACCAGGTGCTGTAAGCTTTAATTTTTTTTTCTTTGCTTTCATGCTTAATTTAAGGACGAACATTTACCGTGGTGAATAAAGTGTGATAAAAGTTGAACTGGAATAGCAGGAAAGGCATATGAGCAAACAAACACGCTGACAATCAAAAATAAATGGGCAATTTCGAGGTGCAAATCTCGCTTACGGCCATACCACTCTGAGAACGCTCGATCTCGTCTGATCTCGGAAGCTAAGCAGGGTCGGGCCTGGTTAGTACTTGGATGGGAGACCGCCTGGGAATACCAGGTGCTGTAAGCTTTAATTTTTTTTTCTTTGCTTTCAGGCTTAATTTAAGGACGAACATTTACCGTTGTGGATAAAGTGTGATAAAAGTTGAACTGGAATAGCAGGAAAGACATATGAGCAAACAAACATGCTGACAAGCAAAAATAAATGGGCAATTTTGAAGCGCGAATCTTGCTTACGGCCATACCACTCTGAGAACGCTCGATCTCGTCTGATCTCGGAAGCTAAGCAGGGTCGGGCCTGGTTAGTACTTGGATGGGAGACCGCCTGGGAATACCAGGTGCTGTAAGCTTTAACTTTTTTTTCTTTGCTTTCAGGCTTAATTTAAGGATGAACATTTACCGTGGTGAATAAAGTGTGATAAAAGTTGATCTGGAATAGCAGGAAAGGCATATGAGCAAACAAACATGATGACAACAAAAACAAATGGCCAATTTCGAAGCACATATCTCGCTTACGGCCATACCACTCTGAGAACGCTCGATCTCGTCTGATCTCGGAAGCTAAGCAGGGTCGGGCCTGGTTAGTACTTGGATGGGAGACCGCCTGGGAATACCAGGTGCTGTAAGCTTTAATTTTTTTTTCTTTGCTTTCAGGCTTAATTTAAGGACGAACAGGTACCGTGGTGAATAAAGTGTGATAAAAGTTTAACTGGAATAGCAGGAAAGGCATATAAGCAAACAAACACGCTGACAAGCAAAAATAAATTGGCAATTTCGAAGCGCAAATCTCGCTTACGGCCATACCACTCTGAGAACGCTCGATCTCGTCTGATCTCGGAAGCTAAGCAGGGTCGGGCCTGGTTAGTACTTGGATGGGAGACCGCCTGGGAATACCAGGTGCTGTAAGCTTTAATTTTTTTTTCTTTGCTTTCAGGCTTAATTTAAGGACGAACATTTACCGTTGTGGATAAAGTGTGATAAAAGTTGAACTGGAATAGCAGGAAAGACATATGAGCAAACAAACATGCTGACAAGCAAAAATAAATGGGCAATTTTGAAGCGCGAATCTCGCTTACGGCCATACCACTCTGAGAACGCTCGATCTCGTCTGATCTCGGAAGCTAAGCAGGGTCCGGCCTGGTCAGTACTTGGATGGGAGACCGCCTGGGAATACCAGGTGCTGTAAGCTTTAATTTTTTTTTCTTTGCTTTCATGCTTAATTTAAGGACGAACATTTACCGTGGTGAATAAAGTGTGATAAAAGTTGAACTGGAATAGCAGGAAAGGCATATAAGCAAACAAACACGCTGACAAGCAAAAATAAATGGGCAATTTCGAGGTGCGAATCTCGCTTACGGCCATACCACTCTGAGAACGCTCGATCTCGTCTGATCTCGGAAGCTAAGCAGGGTCGGGCCTGGTTAGTACTTGGATGGGAGACCGCCTGGGAATACCAGGTGCTGTAAGCTTGAATTTTTTTTTCTTTGCTTTAATGCTTAATTTAAGGACGAACATTTACCGTTGTGGATAAAGTGTGATAAAAGTTGAACTGAAATAGCAGGAAAGGCATATAAGCAAACAAACACACTGAGAAGCAAAAATAAATGGGCAATTTCGAAGCACGTATCTCGCTTACGGCCATACCACTCTGAGAACGCTCGATCTCGTCTGATCTCGGAAGCTAAGCAGGGTCGGGCCTGGTTAGTACTTGGATGGGAGACCGCCTGGGAATACCAGGTGCTGTAAGCTTAAAATTTTTTTTTCTTTGCTTTCATACTTAATTTAAGGACGAACATTTACCGTTGTGGATAAAGTGTGATAAAAGTTGAGCTGAAATAGCAGGAAAGGCATATGAGCAAACAAACACGCTGACAACTAAAATAAATGGGCAATTTCAAAGCATGAATCTCGCTTACGGCCATACCACTCTGAGAACGCTCGATCTCGTCTGATCTCGGAAGCTAAGCAGGGTCGGGCCTGGTTAGTACTTGGATGGGAGACCGCCTGGGAATACCAGGTGCTGTAAGCTTAAATTTTTTTTTCTTTGCTTTCATACTTAATTTAAGGACGAACATTTACCGTTGTGGATAAAGTGTGATAAAAGTTGAACTGAAATAGCAGGAAAGGCATATAAGCAAACAAACACGCTGACAAGCAAAAATAAATGGGCAATTTCGAGGTGCGAATCTCGCTTACGGCCATACCACTCTGAGAACGCTCGATCTCGTCTGATCTCGGAAGCTAAGCAGGGTCGGGCCTGGTTAGTACTTGGATGGGAGACCGCCTGGGAATACCAGGTGCTGTAAGCTTAAATTTTTTTTTTCTTTGCTTTCATACTTAATTTAAGGACGAACATTTACCGTTGTGGATAAAGTGTGATAAAAGTTGAACTGAAATAGCAGGAAAGGCATATGAGCAAACAAACACGCTGACAACTAAAATAAATGGGCAATTTCAAAGCATGAATCTCGCTTACGGCCATACCACTCTGAGAACGCTCGATCTCGTCTGATCTCGGAAGCTAAGCAGGGTCGGGCCTGGTTAGTACTTGGATGGGAGACCGCCTGGGAATACCAGGTGCTGTAAGCTTTAACTTTTTTTTCTTTGCTTTCAGGCTTAATTTAAGGACGAACATTTACCGTTGTGGATAAAGTGTGATAAAAGTTGAACTGGAATAGCAGGAAAGACATATGAGCAAACAAACATGCTGACAAGCAAAAATAAATGGGCAATTTTGAAGCGCAAATCTTGCTTACGGCCATACCACTCTGAGAACGCTCGATCTCGTCTGATCTCGGAAGCTAAGCAGGGTCGGGCCTGGTTAGTACTTGGATGGGAGACCGCCTGGGAATACCAGGTGCTGTAAGCTTTAACTTTTTTTTCTTTGCTTTCAGGCTTAATTTAAGGACGAACATTTACCGTGGTGAATAAAGTGTGATAAAAGTTGATCTGGAATAGCAGGAAAGGCATATGAGCAAACAAACATGATGACAACAAAAACAAATGGCCAATTTCGAACCACATATCTCGCTTACGGCCATACCACTCTGAGAACGCTCGATCTCGTCTGATCTCGGAAGCTAAGCAGGGTCGGGCCTGGTTAGTACTTGGATGGGAGACCGCCTGGGAATACCAGGTGCTGTAAGCTTTAATTTTTTTTTCTTTGCTTTCAGGCTTAATTTAAGGACGAACATTTACCGTTGTGGATAAAGTGTGATAAAAGTTGAACTGGAATAGCAGGAAAGACATATGAGCAAACAAACATGCTGACAAGCAAAAATAAATGGGCAATTTTGAAGCGCGAATCTCGCTTACGGCCATACCACTCTGAGAACGCTCGATCTCGTCTGATCTCGGAAGCTAAGCAGGGTCGGGCCTGGTCAGTACTTGGATGGGAGACCGCCTGGGAATACCAGGTGCTGTAAGCTTTAATTTTTTTTTCTTTGCTTTCATGCTTAATTTAAGGACGAACATTTACCGTGGTGAATAAAGTGTGATAAAAGTTGAACTGGAATAGCAGGAAAGGCATATGAGCAAACAAACACGCTGACAATCAAAAATAAATGGGCAATTTCGAGGTGCGAATCTCGCTTACGGCCATACCACTCTGAGAACGCTCGATCTCGTCTGATCTCGGAAGCTAAGCAGGGTCGGGCCTGGTTAGTACTTAGATGGGAGACCGCCTGGGAATACCAGGTGCTGTAAGCTTAAATTTTTTTTTTTTTTTGCTTTCATACTTAATTTAAGGACGAACATTTACCGTTGTGGATAAAGTGTGATAAAAGTTGAACTGAAATAGCAGGAAAGGCATATGAGCAAACAAACACGCTGACAACTAAAATAAATGGGCAATTTCAAAGCATGAATCTCGCTTACGGCCATACCACTCTGAGAACGCTCGATCTTGTCTGATCTCGGAAGCTAAGCAGGGTCGGGCCTGGTTAGTACTTGGATGGGAGACCGCCTGGGAATACCAGGTGCTGTAAGCTTTAATTTTTTTTTCTTTGCTTTCAGGCTTAATTTAAGGACGAACATTTACCGTTGTGGATAAAGTGTGATAAAAGTTGAACTGGAATAGCAGGAAAGACATATGAGCAAACAAACATGCTGACAAGCAAAAATAAATGGGCAATTTTGAAGCGCGAATCTTGCTTACGGCCATACCACTCTGAGAACGCTCGATCTCGTCTGATCTCGGAAGCTAAGCAGGGTCGGGCCTGGTTAGTACTTGGATGGGAGACCGCCTGGGAATACCAGGTGCTGTAAGCTTTAACTTTTTTTTCTTTGCTTTCAGGCTTAATTTAAGGATGAACATTTACCGTGGTGAATAAAGTGTGATAAAAGTTGATCTGGAATAGCAGGAAAGGCATATGAGCAAACAAACATGATGACAACAAAAACAAATGGCCAATTTCGAAGCACATATCTCGCTTACGGCCATACCACTCTGAGAACGCTCGATCTCGTCTGATCTCGGAAGCTAAGCAGGGTCGGGCCTGGTTAGTACTTGGATGGGAGACCGCCTGGGAATACCAGGTGCTGTAAGCTTTAATTTTTTTTTCTTTGCTTTCAGGCTTAATTTAAGGACGAACAGGTACCGTGGTGAATAAAGTGTGATAAAAGTTTAACTGGAATAGCAGGAAAGGCATATAAGCAAACAAACACGCTGACAAGCAAAAATAAATTGGCAATTTCGAAGCGCAAATCTCGCTTACGGCCATACCACTCTGAGAACGCTCGATCTCGTCTGATCTCGGAAGCTAAGCAGGGTCGGGCCTGGTTAGTACTTGGATGGGAGACCGCCTGGGAATACCAGGTGCTGTAAGCTTAAATTTTTTTTTTCTTTGCTTTCATACTTAATTTAAGGACGAACATTTACCGTTGTGGATAAAGTGTGATAAAAGTTGAACTGAAATAGCAGGAAAGGCATATGAGCAAACAAACACGCTGACAACTAAAATAAATGGGCAATTTCAAAGCATGAATCTCGCTTACGGCCATACCACTCTGAGAACGCTCGATCTCGTCTGATCTCGGAAGCTAAGCAGGGTCGGGCCTGGTTAGTACTTGGATGGGAGACCGCCTGGGAATACCAGGTGCTGTAAGCTTTAATTTTTTTTTCTTTGCTTTCAGGCTTAATTTAAGGACGAACATTTACCGTTGTGGATAAAGTGTGATAAAAGTTGAACTGGAATAGCAGGAAAGACATATGAGCAAACAAACATGCTGACAAGCAAAAATAAATGGGCAATTTTGAAGCGCGAATCTTGCTTACGGCCATACCACTCTGAGAACGCTCGATCTCGTCTGATCTCGGAAGCTAAGCAGGGTCGGGCCTGGTTAGTACTTGGCTGGGAGACCGCCTGGGAATACCAGGTGCTGTAAGCTTTAATTTTTTTTTCTTTGCTTTCAGGCTTAATTTAAGGACGAACAGGTACCGTGGTGAATAAAGTGTGATAAAAGTTTAACTGGAATAGCAGGAAAGGCATATAAGCAAACAAACACGCTGACAATCAAAAATAAATTGGCAATTTCGAAGCGCAAATCTCGCTTACGGCCATACCACTCTGAGAACGCTCGATCTCGTCTGATCTCGGAAGCTAAGCAGGGTCGGGCCTGGTTAGTACTTGGATGGGAGACCGCCTGGGAATACCAGGTGCTGTAAGGTTTAATTTTTTTTTTCTTTGCTTTCATACTTAATTTAAGGACGAACATTTACCGTTGTGGATAAAGTGTGATAAAAGTTGAACTGGAATAGCAGGAAAGGCATATAAGCAAACAAACACGCTGACAAGCAAAAATAAATGGGCAATTTCGAGGTGCGAATCTCGCTTACGGCCATACCACTCTGAGAACGCTCGATCTCGTCTGATCTCGGAAGCTAAGCAGGGTCGGGCCTGGTTAGTACTTGGATGGGAGACCGCCTGGGAATACCAGGTGCTGTAAGCTTAAATTTTTTTTTTCTTTGCTTTCATACTTAATTTAAGGACGAACATTTACCGTTGTGGATAAAGTGTGATAAAAGTTGAACTGAAATAGCAGGAAAGGCATATGAGCAAACAAACACGCTGACAACTAAAATAAATGGGCAATTTCAAAGCATGAATCTCGCTTACGGCCATACCACTCTGAGAACGCTCGATCTCGTCTGATCTCGGAAGCTAAGCAGGGTCGGGCCTGGTTAGTACTTGGATGGGAGACCGCCTGGGAATACCAGGTGCTGTAAGCTTTAATTTTTTTTTCTTTGCTTTCAGGCTTAATTTAAGGACGAACATTTACCGTTGTGGATAAAGTGTGATAAAAGTTGAACTGGAATAGCAGGAAAGACATATGAGCAAACAAACATGCTGACAAGCAAAAATAAATGGGCAATTTTGAAGCGCGAATCTTGCTTACGGCCATACCACTCTGAGAACGCTCGATCTCGTCTGATCTCGGAAGCTAAGCAGGGTCGGGCCTGGTTAGTACTTGGATGGGAGACCGCCTGGGAATACCAGGTGCTGTAAGCTTTAATTTTTTTTTCTTTGCTTTCAGGCTTAATTTAAGGACGAACAGGTACCGTGGTGAATAAAGTGTGATAAAAGTTTAACTGGAATAGCAGGAAAGGCATATAAGCAAACAAACACGCTGACAATCAAAAATAAATTGGCAATTTCGAAGCGCAAATCTCGCTTACGGCCATACCACTCTGAGAACGCTCGATCTCGTCTGATCTCGGAAGCTAAGCAGGGTCGGGCCTGGTTAGTACTTGGATGGGAGACCGCCTGGGAATACCAGGTGCTGTAAGGTTTAATTTTTTTTTTCTTTGCTTTCATACTTAATTTAAGGACGAACATTTACCGTTGTGGATAAAGTGTGATAAAAGTTGAACTGGAATAGCAGGAAAGGCATATAAGCAAACAAACACGCTGACAAGCAAAAATAAATGGGCAATTTCGAGGTGCGAATCTCGCTTACGGCCATACCACTCTGAGAACGCTCGATCTCGTCTGATCTCGGAAGCTAAGCAGGGTCGGGCCTGGTTAGTACTTGGATGGGAGACCGCCTGGGAATACCAGGTGCTGTAAGCTTACATTTTTTTTTTCTTTGCTTTCATACTTAATTTAAGGACGAACATTTACCGTTGTGGATAAAGTGTGATAAAAGTTGAACTGAAATAGCAGGAAAGGCATATGAGCAAACAAACACGCTGACAACTAAAATAAATGGGCAATTTCAAAGCATGAATCTCGCTTACGGCCATACCACTCTGAGAACGCTCGATCTCGTCTGATCTCGGAAGCTAAGCAGGGTCGGGCCTGGTTAGTACTTGGATGGGAGACCGCCTGGGAATACCAGGTGCTGTAAGCTTTAACTTTTTTTTCTTTGCTTTCAGGCTTAATTTAAGGACGAACATTTACCGTTGTGGATAAAGTGTGATAAAAGTTGAACTGGAATAGCAGGAAAGACATATGAGCAAACAAACATGCTGACAAGCAAAAATAAATGGGCAATTTTGAAGCGCAAATCTTGCTTACGGCCATACCACTCTGAGAACGCTCGATCTCGTCTGATCTCGGAAGCTAAGCAGGGTCGGGCCTGGTTAGTACTTGGATGGGAGACCGCCTGGGAATACCAGGTGCTGTAAGCTTTAACTTTTTTTTCTTTGCTTTCAGGCTTAATTTAAGGATGAACATTTACCGTGGTGAATAAAGTGTGATAAAAGTTGATCTGGAATAGCAGGAAAGGCATATGAGCAAACAAACATGATGACAACAAAAACAAATGGCCAATTTCGAACCACATATCTCGCTTACGGCCATACCACTCTGAGAACGCTCGATCTCGTCTGATCTCGGAAGCTAAGCAGGGTCGGGCCTGGTTAGTACTTGGATGGGAGACCGCCTGGGAATACCAGGTGCTGTAAGCTTTAATTTTTTTTTCTTTGCTTTCAGGCTTAATTTAAGGACGAACATTTACCGTTGTGGATAAAGTGTGATAAAAGTTGAACTGGAATAGCAGGAAAGACATATGAGCAAACAAACATGCTGACAAGCAAAAATAAATGGGCAATTTTGAAGCGCGAATCTCGCTTACGGCCATACCACTCTGAGAACGCTCGATCTCGTCTGATCTCGGAAGCTAAGCAGGGTCGGGCCTGGTCAGTACTTGGATGGGAGACCGCCTGGGAATACCAGGTGCTGTAAGCTTTAATTTTTTTTTCTTTGCTTTCATGCTTAATTTAAGGACGAACATTTACCGTGGTGAATAAAGTGTGATAAAAGTTGAACTGGAATAGCAGGAAAGGCATATGAGCAAACAAACACGCTGACAATCAAAAATAAATGGGCAATTTCGAGGTGCGAATCTCGCTTACGGCCATACCACTCTGAGAACGCTCGATCTCGTCTGATCTCGGAAGCTAAGCAGGGTCGGGCCTGGTTAGTACTTAGATGGGAGACCGCCTGGGAATACCAGGTGCTGTAAGCTTTAATTTTTTTTTCTTTGCTTTCATGCTTAATTTAAGGACGAACATTTACCGTGGTGAATAAAGTGTGATAAAAGTTGAACTGGAATAGCAGGAAAGGCATATGAGCAAACAAACACGCTGACAATCAAAAATAAATGGGCAATTTCGAGGTGCGAATCTCGCTTACGGCCATACCACTCTGAGAACGCTCGATCTCGTCTGATCTCGGAAGCTAAGCAGGGTCGGGCCTGGTTAGTACTTAGATGGGAGACCGCCTGGGAATACCAGGTGCTGTAAGCTTAAATTTTTTTTTTTTTTTGCTTTCATACTTAATTTAAGGACGAACATTTACCGTTGTGGATAAAGTGTGATAAAAGTTGAACTGAAATAGCAGGAAAGGCATATGAGCAAACAAACACGCTGACAACTAAAATAAATGGGCAATTTCAAAGCATGAATCTCGCTTACGGCCATACCACTCTGAGAACGCTCGATCTTGTCTGATCTCGGAAGCTAAGCAGGGTCGGGCCTGGTTAGTACTTGGATGGGAGACCGCCTGGGAATACCAGGTGCTGTAAGCTTTAATTTTTTTTTCTTTGCTTTCAGGCTTAATTTAAGGACGAACATTTACCGTTGTGGATAAAGTGTGATAAAAGTTGAACTGGAATAGCAGGAAAGACATATGAGCAAACAAACATGCTGACAAGCAAAAATAAATGGGCAATTTTGAAGCGCGAATCTTGCTTACGGCCATACCACTCTGAGAACGCTCGATCTCGTCTGATCTCGGAAGCTAAGCAGGGTCGGGCCTGGTTAGTACTTGGATGGGAGACCGCCTGGGAATACCAGGTGCTGTAAGCTTTAACTTTTTTTTCTTTGCTTTCAGGCTTAATTTAAGGATGAACATTTACCGTGGTGAATAAAGTGTGATAAAAGTTGATCTGGAATAGCAGGAAAGGCATATGAGCAAACAAACATGATGACAACAAAAACAAATGGCCAATTTCGAAGCACATATCTCGCTTACGGCCATACCACTCTGAGAACGCTCGATCTCGTCTGATCTCGGAAGCTAAGCAGGGTCGGGCCTGGTTAGTACTTGGATGGGAGACCGCCTGGGAATACCAGGTGCTGTAAGCTTTAATTTTTTTTTCTTTGCTTTCAGGCTTAATTTAAGGACGAACAGGTACCGTGGTGAATAAAGTGTGATAAAAGTTTAACTGGAATAGCAGGAAAGGCATATAAGCAAACAAACACGCTGACAAGCAAAAATAAATTGGCAATTTCGAAGCGCAAATCTCGCTTACGGCCATACCACTCTGAGAACGCTCGATCTCGTCTGATCTCGGAAGCTAAGCAGGGTCGGGCCTGGTTAGTACTTGGATGGGAGACCGCCTGGGAATACCAGGTGCTGTAAGCTTAAATTTTTTTTTTCTTTGCTTTCATACTTAATTTAAGGACGAACATTTACCGTTGTGGATAAAGTGTGATAAAAGTTGAACTGAAATAGCAGGAAAGGCATATGAGCAAACAAACACGCTGACAACTAAAATAAATGGGCAATTTCAAAGCATGAATCTCGCTTACGGCCATACCACTCTGAGAACGCTCGATCTCGTCTGATCTCGGAAGCTAAGCAGGGTCGGGCCTGGTTAGTACTTGGATGGGAGACCGCCTGGGAATACCAGGTGCTGTAAGCTTTAATTTTTTTTTCTTTGCTTTCAGGCTTAATTTAAGGACGAACATTTACCGTTGTGGATAAAGTGTGATAAAAGTTGAACTGGAATAGCAGGAAAGACATATGAGCAAACAAACATGCTGACAAGCAAAAATAAATGGGCAATTTTGAAGCGCGAATCTTGCTTACGGCCATACCACTCTGAGAACGCTCGATCTCGTCTGATCTCGGAAGCTAAGCAGGGTCGGGCCTGGTTAGTACTTGGCTGGGAGACCGCCTGGGAATACCAGGTGCTGTAAGCTTTAATTTTTTTTTCTTTGCTTTCAGGCTTAATTTAAGGACGAACAGGTACCGTGGTGAATAAAGTGTGATAAAAGTTTAACTGGAATAGCAGGAAAGGCATATAAGCAAACAAACACGCTGACAATCAAAAATAAATTGGCAATTTCGAAGCGCAAATCTCGCTTACGGCCATACCACTCTGAGAACGCTCGATCTCGTCTGATCTCGGAAGCTAAGCAGGGTCGGGCCTGGTTAGTACTTGGATGGGAGACCGCCTGGGAATACCAGGTGCTGTAAGGTTTAATTTTTTTTTTCTTTGCTTTCATACTTAATTTAAGGACGAACATTTACCGTTGTGGATAAAGTGTGATAAAAGTTGAACTGGAATAGCAGGAAAGGCATATAAGCAAACAAACACGCTGACAAGCAAAAATAAATGGGCAATTTCGAGGTGCGAATCTCGCTTACGGCCATACCACTCTGAGAACGCTCGATCTCGTCTGATCTCGGAAGCTAAGCAGGGTCGGGCCTGGTTAGTACTTGGATGGGAGACCGCCTGGGAATACCAGGTGCTGTAAGCTTAAATTTTTTTTTTCTTTGCTTTCATACTTAATTTAAGGACGAACATTTACCGTTGTGGATAAAGTGTGATAAAAGTTGAACTGAAATAGCAGGAAAGGCATATGAGCAAACAAACACGCTGACAACTAAAATAAATGGGCAATTTCAAAGCATGAATCTCGCTTACGGCCATACCACTCTGAGAACGCTCGATCTCGTCTGATCTCGGAAGCTAAGCAGGGTCGGGCCTGGTTAGTACTTGGATGGGAGACCGCCTGGGAATACCAGGTGCTGTAAGCTTTAATTTTTTTTTCTTTGCTTTCAGGCTTAATTTAAGGACGAACATTTACCGTTGTGGATAAAGTGTGATAAAAGTTGAACTGGAATAGCAGGAAAGACATATGAGCAAACAAACATGCTGACAAGCAAAAATAAATGGGCAATTTTGAAGCGCGAATCTTGCTTACGGCCATACCACTCTGAGAACGCTCGATCTCGTCTGATCTCGGAAGCTAAGCAGGGTCGGGCCTGGTTAGTACTTGGATGGGAGACCGCCTGGGAATACCAGGTGCTGTAAGCTTTAATTTTTTTTTCTTTGCTTTCAGGCTTAATTTAAGGACGAACAGGTACCGTGGTGAATAAAGTGTGATAAAAGTTTAACTGGAATAGCAGGAAAGGCATATAAGCAAACAAACACGCTGACAATCAAAAATAAATTGGCAATTTCGAAGCGCAAATCTCGCTTACGGCCATACCACTCTGAGAACGCTCGATCTCGTCTGATCTCGGAAGCTAAGCAGGGTCGGGCCTGGTTAGTACTTGGATGGGAGACCGCCTGGGAATACCAGGTGCTGTAAGGTTTAATTTTTTTTTTCTTTGCTTTCATACTTAATTTAAGGACGAACATTTACCGTTGTGGATAAAGTGTGATAAAAGTTGAACTGGAATAGCAGGAAAGGCATATAAGCAAACAAACACGCTGACAAGCAAAAATAAATGGGCAATTTCGAGGTGCGAATCTCGCTTACGGCCATACCACTCTGAGAACGCTCGATCTCGTCTGATCTCGGAAGCTAAGCAGGGTCGGGCCTGGTTAGTACTTGGATGGGAGACCGCCTGGGAATACCAGGTGCTGTAAGCTTAAATTTTTTTTTTCTTTGCTTTCATACTTAATTTAAGGACGAACATTTACCGTTGTGGATAAAGTGTGATAAAAGTTGAACTGAAATAGCAGGAAAGGCATATGAGCAAACAAACACGCTGACAACTAAAATAAATGGGCAATTTCAAAGCATGAATCTCGCTTACGGCCATACCACTCTGAGAACGCTCGATCTCGTCTGATCTCGGAAGCTAAGCAGGGTCGGGCCTGGTTAGTACTTGGATGGGAGACCGCCTGGGAATACCAGGTGCTGTAAGCTTTAACTTTTTTTTCTTTGCTTTCAGGCTTAATTTAAGGACGAACATTTACCGTTGTGGATAAAGTGTGATAAAAGTTGAACTGGAATAGCAGGAAAGACATATGAGCAAACAAACATGCTGACAAGCAAAAATAAATGGGCAATTTTGAAGCGCAAATCTTGCTTACGGCCATACCACTCTGAGAACGCTCGATCTCGTCTGATCTCGGAAGCTAAGCAGGGTCGGGCCTGGTTAGTACTTGGATGGGAGACCGCCTGGGAATACCAGGTGCTGTAAGCTTTAACTTTTTTTTCTTTGCTTTCAGGCTTAATTTAAGGATGAACATTTACCGTGGTGAATAAAGTGTGATAAAAGTTGATCTGGAATAGCAGGAAAGGCATATGAGCAAACAAACATGATGACAACAAAAACAAATGGCCAATTTCGAACCACATATCTCGCTTACGGCCATACCACTCTGAGAACGCTCGATCTCGTCTGATCTCGGAAGCTAAGCAGGGTCGGGCCTGGTTAGTACTTGGATGGGAGACCGCCTGGGAATACCAGGTGCTGTAAGCTTTAATTTTTTTTTCTTTGCTTTCAGGCTTAATTTAAGGACGAACATTTACCGTTGTGGATAAAGTGTGATAAAAGTTGAACTGGAATAGCAGGAAAGACATATGAGCAAACAAACATGCTGACAAGCAAAAATAAATGGGCAATTTTGAAGCGCGAATCTCGCTTACGGCCATACCACTCTGAGAACGCTCGATCTCGTCTGATCTCGGAAGCTAAGCAGGGTCGGGCCTGGTCAGTACTTGGATGGGAGACCGCCTGGGAATACCAGGTGCTGTAAGCTTTAATTTTTTTTTCTTTGCTTTCATGCTTAATTTAAGGACGAACATTTACCGTGGTGAATAAAGTGTGATAAAAGTTGAACTGGAATAGCAGGAAAGGCATATGAGCAAACAAACACGCTGACAATCAAAAATAAATGGGCAATTTCGAGGTGCGAATCTCGCTTACGGCCATACCACTCTGAGAACGCTCGATCTCGTCTGATCTCGGAAGCTAAGCAGGGTCGGGCCTGGTTAGTACTTGGATGGGAGACCGCCTGGGAATACCAGGTGCTGTAAGCTTTAATTTTTTTTTCTTTGCTTTCAGGCTTAATTTAAGGACGAACATTTACCGTTGTGGATAAAGTGTGATAAAAGTTGAACTGGAATAGCAGGAAAGACATATGAGCAAACAAACATGCTGACAAGCAAAAATAAATGGGCAATTTTGAAGCGCGAATCTTGCTTACGGCCATACCACTCTGAGAACGCTCGATCTCGTCTGATCTCGGAAGCTAAGCAGGGTCGGGCCTGGTTAGTACTTGGATGGGAGACCGCCTGGGAATACCAGGTGCTGTAAGCTTTAACTTTTTTTTCTTTGCTTTCAGGCTTAATTTAAGGATGAACATTTACCGTGGTGAATAAAGTAAGATAAAAGTTGATCTGGAATAGCAGGAAAGGCATATGAGCAAACAAACATGATGACAACAAAAACAAATGGCCAATTTCGAAGCACATATCTCGCTTACGGCCATACCACTCTGAGAACGCTCGATCTCGTCTGATCTCGGAAGCTAAGCAGGGTCGGGCCTGGTTAGTACTTGGATGGGAGACCGCCTGGGAATACCAGGTGCTGTAAGCTTTAATTTTTTTTTCTTTGCTTTCAGGCTTAATTTAAGGACGAACAGGTACCGTGGTGAATAAAGTGTGATAAAAGTTTAACTGGAATAGCAGGAAAGGCATATAAGCAAACAAACACGCTGACAAGCAAAAATAAATTGGCAATTTCGAAGCGCAAATCTCGCTTACGGCCATACCACTCTGAGAACGCTCGATCTCGTCTGATCTCGGAAGCTAAGCAGGGTCGGGCCTGGTTAGTACTTGGATGGGAGACCGCCTGGGAATACCAGGTGCTGTAAGCTTAAATTTTTTTTTTCTTTGCTTTCATACTTAATTTAAGGACGAACATTTACCGTTGTGGATAAAGTGTGATAAAAGTTGAACTGAAATAGCAGGAAAGGCATATGAGCAAACAAACACGCTGACAACTAAAATAAATGGGCAATTTCAAAGCATGAATCTCGCTTACGGCCATACCACTCTGAGAACGCTCGATCTCGTCTGATCTCGGAAGCTAAGCAGGGTCGGGCCTGGATAGTACTTGGATGGGAGACCGCCTGGGAATACCAGGTGCTGTAAGCTTTAACTTTTTTTTCTTTGCTTTCAGGCTTAATTTAAGGACGAACAGGTACCGTGGTGAATAAAGTGTGATAAAAGTTTAACTGGAATAGCAGGAAAGGAATATAAGCAAACAAACACGCTGACAAGCAAAAATAAATGGGCAATTTCGAGGTGCGAATCTTGCTTACGGCCATACCACTCTGAGAACGCTCGATCTCGTCTGATCTCGGAAGCTAAGCAGGGTCGGGCCTGGTTAGTACTTGGATGGGAGACCGCCTGGGAATACCAGGTGCTGTAAGCTTAAATTTTTTTTTCTTTGCTTTCATACTTAATTTAAGGACGAACATTTACCGTTGTGGATAAAGTGTGATAAAAGTTGAACTGGAATAGCAGGAAAGACATATAAGCAAACAAACACGCTGACAAGCAAAAATAAATGGGCAATTTCGAGGTGCGAATCTCGCTTACGGCCATACCACTCTGAGAACGCTCGATCTCGTCTGATCTCGGAAGCTAAGCAGGGTCGGGCCTGGTTAGTACTTAGATGGGAGACCGCCTGGGAATACCAGGTGCTGTAAGCTTAAATTTTTTTTTTTTTTTGCTTTCATACTTAATTTAAGGACGAACATTTACCGTTGTGGATAAAGTGTGATAAAAGTTGAACTGAAATAGCAGGAAAGGCATATGAGCAAATAAACACGCTGACAACTAAAATAAATGGGCAATTTCAAAGCATGAATCTCGCTTACGGCCATACCACTCTGAGAACGCTCGATCTTGTCTGATCTCGGAAGCTAAGCAGGGTCGGGCCTGGTTAGTACTTGGATGGGAGACCGCCTGGGAATACCAGGTGCTGTAAGCTTTAATTTTTTTTTCTTTGCTTTCAGGCTTAATTTAAGGACGAACATTTACCGTTGTGGATAAAGTGTGATAAAAGTTGAACTGGAATAGCAGGAAAGACATATGAGCAAACAAACATGCTGACAAGCAAAAATAAATGGGCAATTTTGAAGCGCGAATCTTGCTTACGGCCATACCACTCTGAGAACGCTCGATCTCGTCTGATCTCGGAAGCTAAGCAGGGTCGGGCCTGGTTAGTACTTGGATGGGAGACCGCCTGGGAATACCAGGTGCTGTAAGCTTTAACTTTTTTTTCTTTGCTTTCAGGCTTAATTTAAGGATGAACATTTACCGTGGTGAATAAAGTGTGATAAAAGTTGATCTGGAATAGCAGGAAAGGCATATGAGCAAACAAACATGATGACAACAAAAACAAATGGCTAATTTCGAAGCACATATCTCGCTTACGGCCATACCACTCTGAGAACGCTCGATCTCGTCTGATCTCGGAAGCTAAGCAGGGTCGGGCCTGGTTAGTACTTGGATGGGAGACCGCCTGGGAATACCAGGTGCTGTAAGCTTTAATTTTTTTTTCTTTGCTTTCAGGCTTAATTTAAGGACGAACAGGTACCGTGGTGAATAAAGTGTGATAAAAGTTTAACTGGAATAGCAGGAAAGGCATATAAGCAAACAAACACGCTGACAAGCAAAAATAAATTGGCAATTTCGAAGCGCAAATCTCGCTTACGGCCATACCACTCTGAGAACGCTCGATCTCGTCTGATCTCGGAAGCTAAGCAGGGTCGGGCCTGGTTAGTACTTGGATGGGAGACCGCCTGGGAATACCAGGTGCTGTAAGCTTAAATTTTTTTTTTCTTTGCTTTCATACTTAATTTAAGGACGAACATTTACCGTTGTGGATAAAGTGTGATAAAAGTTGAACTGAAATAGCAGGAAAGGCATATGAGCAAACAAACACGCTGACAACTAAAATAAATGGGCAATTTCAAAGCATGAATCTCGCTTACGGCCATACCACTCTGAGAACGCTCGATCTCGTCTGATCTCGGAAGCTAAGCAGGGTCGGGCCTGGTTAGTACTTGGATGGGAGACCGCCTGGGAATACCAGGTGCTGTAAGCTTTAATTTTTTTTTCTTTGCTTTCAGGCTTAATTTAAGGACGAACATTTACCGTTGTGGATAAAGTGTGATAAAAGTTGAACTGGAATAGCAGGAAAGACATATGAGCAAACAAACATGCTGACAAGCAAAAATAAATGGGCAATTTTGAAGCGCGAATCTTGCTTACGGCCATACCACTCTGAGAACGCTCGATCTCGTCTGATCTCGGAAGCTAAGCAGGGTCGGGCCTGGTTAGTACTTGGATGGGAGACCGCCTGGGAATACCAGGTGCTGTAAGCTTTAATTTTTTTTTCTTTGCTTTCAGGCTTAATTTAAGGACGAACAGGTACCGTGGTGAATAAAGTGTGATAAAAGTTTAACTGGAATAGCAGGAAAGGCATATAAGCAAACAAACACGCTGACAATCAAAAATAAATTGGCAATTTCGAAGCGCAAATCTCGCTTACGGCCATACCACTCTGAGAACGCTCGATCTCGTCTGATCTCGGAAGCTAAGCAGGGTCGGGCCTGGTTAGTACTTGGATGGGAGACCTCCTGGGAATACCAGGTGCTGTAAGGTTTAATTTTTTTTTTCTTTGCTTTCATACTTAATTTAAGGACGAACATTTACCGTTGTGGATAAAGTGTGATAAAAGTTGAACTGGAATAGCAGGAAAGGCATATAAGCAAACAAACACGCTGACAAGCAAAAATAAATGGGCAATTTCGAGGTGCGAATCTCGCTTACGGCCATACCACTCTGAGAACGCTCGATCTCGTCTGATCTCGGAAGCTAAGCAGGGTCGGGCCTGGTTAGTACTTGGATGGGAGACCGCCTGGGAATACCAGGTGCTGTAAGCTTAAATTTTTTTTTTCTTTGCTTTCATACTTAATTTAAGGACGAACATTTACCGTTGTGGATAAAGTGTGATAAAAGTTGAACTGAAATAGCAGGAAAGGCATATGAGCAAACAAACACGCTGACAACTAAAATAAATGGGCAATTTCAAAGCATGAATCTCGCTTACGGCCATACCACTCTGAGAACGCTCGATCTCGTCTGATCTCGGAAGCTAAGCAGGGTCGGGCCTGGTTAGTACTTGGATGGGAGACCGCCTGGGAATACCAGGTGCTGTAAGCTTTAATTTTTTTTTCTTTGCTTTCAGGCTTAATTTAAGGACGAACATTTACCGTTGTGGATAAAGTGTGATAAAAGTTGAACTGGAATAGCAGGAAAGACATATGAGCAAACAAACATGCTGACAAGCAAAAATAAATGGGCAATTTTGAAGCGCGAATCTTGCTTACGGCCATACCACTCTGAGAACGCTCGATCTCGTCTGATCTCGGAAGCTAAGCAGGGTCGGGCCTGGTTAGTACTTGGCTGGGAGACCGCCTGGGAATACCAGGTGCTGTAAGCTTTAATTTTTTTTTCTTTGCTTTCAGGCTTAATTTAAGGACGAACAGGTACCGTGGTGAATAAAGTGTGATAAAAGTTTAACTGGAATAGCAGGAAAGGCATATAAGCAAACAAACACGCTGACAATCAAAAATAAATTGGCAATTTCGAAGCGCAAATCTCGCTTACGGCCATACCACTCTGAGAACGCTCGATCTCGTCTGATCTCGGAAGCTAAGCAGGGTCGGGCCTGGTTAGTACTTGGATGGGAGACCGCCTGGGAATACCAGGTGCTGTAAGGTTTAATTTTTTTTTTCTTTGCTTTCATACTTAATTTAAGGACGAACATTTACCGTTGTGGATAAAGTGTGATAAAAGTTGAACTGGAATAGCAGGAAAGGCATATAAGCAAACAAACACGCTGACAAGCAAAAATAAATGGGCAATTTCGAGGTGCGAATCTCGCTTACGGCCATACCACTCTGAGAACGCTCGATCTCGTCTGATCTCGGAAGCTAAGCAGGGTCGGGCCTGGTTAGTACTTGGATGGGAGACCGCCTGGGAATACCAGGTGCTGTAAGCTTAAATTTTTTTTTTCTTTGCTTTCATACTTAATTTAAGGACGAACATTTACCGTTGTGGATAAAGTGTGATAAAAGTTGAACTGAAATAGCAGGAAAGGCATATGAGCAAACAAACACGCTGACAACTAAAATAAATGGGCAATTTCAAAGCATGAATCTCGCTTACGGCCATACCACTCTGAGAACGCTCGATCTCGTCTGATCTCGGAAGCTAAGCAGGGTCGGGCCTGGTTAGTACTTGGATGGGAGACCGCCTGGGAATACCAGGTGCTGTAAGCTTTAACTTTTTTTTCTTTGCTTTCAGGCTTAATTTAAGGACGAACATTTACCGTTGTGGATAAAGTGTGATAAAAGTTGAACTGGAATAGCAGGAAAGACATATGAGCAAACAAACATGCTGACAAGCAAAAATAAATGGGCAATTTTGAAGCGCAAATCTTGCTTACGGCCATACCACTCTGAGAACGCTCGATCTCGTCTGATCTCGGAAGCTAAGCAGGGTCGGGCCTGGTTAGTACTTGGATGGGAGACCGCCTGGGAATACCAGGTGCTGTAAGCTTTAACTTTTTTTTCTTTGCTTTCAGGCTTAATTTAAGGATGAACATTTACCGTGGTGAATAAAGTGTGATAAAAGTTGATCTGGAATAGCAGGAAAGGCATATGAGCAAACAAACATGATGACAACAAAAACAAATGGCCAATTTCGAACCACATATCTCGCTTACGGCCATACCACTCTGAGAACGCTCGATCTCGTCTGATCTCGGAAGCTAAGCAGGGTCGGGCCTGGTTAGTACTTGGATGGGAGACCGCCTGGGAATACCAGGTGCTGTAAGCTTTAATTTTTTTTTCTTTGCTTTCAGGCTTAATTTAAGGACGAACAGGTACCGTGGTGAATAAAGTGTGATAAAAGTTTAACTGGAATAGCAGGAAAGGCATATAAGCAAACAAACACGCTGACAAGCAAAAATAAATTGGCAATTTCGAAGCGCAAATCTCGCTTACGGCCATACCACTCTGAGAACGCTCGATCTCGTCTGATCTCGGAAGCTAAGCAGGGTCGGGCCTGGTTAGTACTTGGATGGGAGACCGCCTGGGAATACCAGGTGCTGTAAGCTTAAATTTTTTTTTTCTTTGCTTTCATACTTAATTTAAGGACGAACATTTACCGTTGTGGATAAAGTGTGATAAAAGTTGAACTGAAATAGCAGGAAAGGCATATGAGCAAACAAACACGCTGACAACTAAAATAAATGGGCAATTTCAAAGCATGAATCTCGCTTACGGCCATACCACTCTGAGAACGCTCGATCTCGTCTGATCTCGGAAGCTAAGCAGGGTCGGGCCTGGATAGTACTTGGATGGGAGACCGCCTGGGAATACCAGGTGCTGTAAGCTTTAACTTTTTTTTCTTTGCTTTCAGGCTTAATTTAAGGACGAACAGGTACCGTGGTGAATAAAGTGTGATAAAAGTTTAACTGGAATAGCAGGAAAGGAATATAAGCAAACAAACACGCTGACAAGCAAAAATAAATGGGCAATTTCGAGGTGCGAATCTTGCTTACGGCCATACCACTCTGAGAACGCTCGATCTCGTCTGATCTCGGAAGCTAAGCAGGGTCGGGCCTGGTTAGTACTTGGATGGGAGACCGCCTGGGAATACCAGGTGCTGTAAGCTTAAATTTTTTTTTCTTTGCTTTCATACTTAATTTAAGGACGAACATTTACCGTTGTGGATAAAGTGTGATAAAAGTTGAACTGGAATAGCAGGAAAGACATATAAGCAAACAAACACGCTGACAAGCAAAAATAAATGGGCAATTTCGAGGTGCGAATCTCGCTTACGGCCATACCACTCTGAGAACGCTCGATCTCGTCTGATCTCGGAAGCTAAGCAGGGTCGGGCCTGGTTAGTACTTAGATGGGAGACCGCCTGGGAATACCAGGTGCTGTAAGCTTAAATTTTTTTTTTTTTTTGCTTTCATACTTAATTTAAGGACGAACATTTACCGTTGTGGATAAAGTGTGATAAAAGTTGAACTGAAATAGCAGGAAAGGCATATGAGCAAATAAACACGCTGACAACTAAAATAAATGGGCAATTTCAAAGCATGAATCTCGCTTACGGCCATACCACTCTGAGAACGCTCGATCTTGTCTGATCTCGGAAGCTAAGCAGGGTCGGGCCTGGTTAGTACTTGGATGGGAGACCGCCTGGGAATACCAGGTGCTGTAAGCTTTAATTTTTTTTTCTTTGCTTTCAGGCTTAATTTAAGGACGAACATTTACCGTTGTGGATAAAGTGTGATAAAAGTTGAACTGGAATAGCAGGAAAGACATATGAGCAAACAAACATGCTGACAAGCAAAAATAAATGGGCAATTTTGAAGCGCGAATCTTGCTTACGGCCATACCACTCTGAGAACGCTCGATCTCGTCTGATCTCGGAAGCTAAGCAGGGTCGGGCCTGGTTAGTACTTGGATGGGAGACCGCCTGGGAATACCAGGTGCTGTAAGCTTTAACTTTTTTTTCTTTGCTTTCAGGCTTAATTTAAGGATGAACATTTACCGTGGTGAATAAAGTGTGATAAAAGTTGATCTGGAATAGCAGGAAAGGCATATGAGCAAACAAACATGATGACAACAAAAACAAATGGCTAATTTCGAAGCACATATCTCGCTTACGGCCATACCACTCTGAGAACGCTCGATCTCGTCTGATCTCGGAAGCTAAGCAGGGTCGGGCCTGGTTAGTACTTGGATGGGAGACCGCCTGGGAATACCAGGTGCTGTAAGCTTTAATTTTTTTTTCTTTGCTTTCAGGCTTAATTTAAGGACGAACAGGTACCGTGGTGAATAAAGTGTGATAAAAGTTTAACTGGAATAGCAGGAAAGGCATATAAGCAAACAAACACGCTGACAAGCAAAAATAAATTGGCAATTTCGAAGCGCAAATCTCGCTTACGGCCATACCACTCTGAGAACGCTCGATCTCGTCTGATCTCGGAAGCTAAGCAGGGTCGGGCCTGGTTAGTACTTGGATGGGAGACCGCCTGGGAATACCAGGTGCTGTAAGCTTAAATTTTTTTTTTCTTTGCTTTCATACTTAATTTAAGGACGAACATTTACCGTTGTGGATAAAGTGTGATAAAAGTTGAACTGAAATAGCAGGAAAGGCATATGAGCAAACAAACACGCTGACAACTAAAATAAATGGGCAATTTCAAAGCATGAATCTCGCTTACGGCCATACCACTCTGAGAACGCTCGATCTCGTCTGATCTCGGAAGCTAAGCAGGGTCGGGCCTGGATAGTACTTGGATGGGAGACCGCCTGGGAATACCAGGTGCTGTAAGCTTTAACTTTTTTTTCTTTGCTTTCAGGCTTAATTTAAGGACGAACAGGTACCGTGGTGAATAAAGTGTGATAAAAGTTTAACTGGAATAGCAGGAAAGGAATATAAGCAAACAAACACGCTGACAAGCAAAAATAAATGGGCAATTTCGAGGTGCGAATCTTGCTTACGGCCATACCACTCTGAGAACGCTCGATCTCGTCTGATCTCGGAAGCTAAGCAGGGTCGGGCCTGGTTAGTACTTGGATGGGAGACCGCCTGGGAATACCAGGTGCTGTAAGCTTAAATTTTTTTTTCTTTGCTTTCATACTTAATTTAAGGACGAACATTTACCGTTGTGGATAAAGTGTGATAAAAGTTGAACTGGAATAGCAGGAAAGACATATAAGCAAACAAACACGCTGACAAGCAAAAATAAATGGGCAATTTCGAGGTGCGAATCTCGCTTACGGCCATACCACTCTGAGAACGCTCGATCTCGTCTGATCTCGGAAGCTAAGCAGGGTCGGGCCTGGTTAGTACTTAGATGGGAGACCGCCTGGGAATACCAGGTGCTGTAAGCTTAAATTTTTTTTTTTTTTTGCTTTCATACTTAATTTAAGGACGAACATTTACCGTTGTGGATAAAGTGTGATAAAAGTTGAACTGAAATAGCAGGAAAGGCATATGAGCAAATAAACACGCTGACAACTAAAATAAATGGGCAATTTCAAAGCATGAATCTCGCTTACGGCCATACCACTCTGAGAACGCTCGATCTTGTCTGATCTCGGAAGCTAAGCAGGGTCGGGCCTGGTTAGTACTTGGATGGGAGACCGCCTGGGAATACCAGGTGCTGTAAGCTTTAATTTTTTTTTCTTTGCTTTCAGGCTTAATTTAAGGACGAACATTTACCGTTGTGGATAAAGTGTGATAAAAGTTGAACTGGAATAGCAGGAAAGACATATGAGCAAACAAACATGCTGACAAGCAAAAATAAATGGGCAATTTTGAAGCGCGAATCTTGCTTACGGCCATACCACTCTGAGAACGCTCGATCTCGTCTGATCTCGGAAGCTAAGCAGGGTCGGGCCTGGTTAGTACTTGGATGGGAGACCGCCTGGGAATACCAGGTGCTGTAAGCTTTAACTTTTTTTTCTTTGCTTTCAGGCTTAATTTAAGGATGAACATTTACCGTGGTGAATAAAGTGTGATAAAAGTTGATCTGGAATAGCAGGAAAGGCATATGAGCAAACAAACATGATGACAACAAAAACAAATGGCTAATTTCGAAGCACATATCTCGCTTACGGCCATACCACTCTGAGAACGCTCGATCTCGTCTGATCTCGGAAGCTAAGCAGGGTCGGGCCTGGTTAGTACTTGGATGGGAGACCGCCTGGGAATACCAGGTGCTGTAAGCTTTAATTTTTTTTTCTTTGCTTTCAGGCTTAATTTAAGGACGAACAGGTACCGTGGTGAATAAAGTGTGATAAAAGTTTAACTGGAATAGCAGGAAAGGCATATAAGCAAACAAACACGCTGACAAGCAAAAATAAATTGGCAATTTCGAAGCGCAAATCTCGCTTACGGCCATACCACTCTGAGAACGCTCGATCTCGTCTGATCTCGGAAGCTAAGCAGGGTCGGGCCTGGTTAGTACTTGGATGGGAGACCGCCTGGGAATACCAGGTGCTGTAAGCTTTAATTTTTTTTTCTTTGCTTTCAGGCTTAATTTAAGGACGAACAGGTACCGTGGTGAATAAAGTGTGATAAAAGTTTAACTGGAATAGCAGGAAAGGCATATAAGCAAACAAACACGCTGACAAGCAAAAATAAATTGGCAATTTCGAAGCGCAAATCTCGCTTACGGCCATACCACTCTGAGAACGCTCGATCTCGTCTGATCTCGGAAGCTAAGCAGGGTCGGGCCTGGTTAGTACTTGGATGGGAGACCGCCTGGGAATACCAGGTGCTGTAAGCTTAAATTTTTTTTTTCTTTGCTTTCATACTTAATTTAAGGACGAACATTTACCGTTGTGGATAAAGTGTGATAAAAGTTGAACTGAAATAGCAGGAAAGGCATATGAGCAAACAAACACGCTGACAACTAAAATAAATGGGCAATTTCAAAGCATGAATCTCGCTTACGGCCATACCACTCTGAGAACGCTCGATCTCGTCTGATCTCGGAAGCTAAGCAGGGTCGGGCCTGGATAGTACTTGGATGGGAGACCGCCTGGGAATACCAGGTGCTGTAAGCTTTAACTTTTTTTTCTTTGCTTTCAGGCTTAATTTAAGGACGAACAGGTACCGTGGTGAATAAAGTGTGATAAAAGTTTAACTGGAATAGCAGGAAAGGAATATAAGCAAACAAACACGCTGACAAGCAAAAATAAATGGGCAATTTCGAGGTGCGAATCTTGCTTACGGCCATACCACTCTGAGAACGCTCGATCTCGTCTGATCTCGGAAGCTAAGCAGGGTCGGGCCTGGTTAGTACTTGGATGGGAGACCGCCTGGGAATACCAGGTGCTGTAAGCTTAAATTTTTTTTTCTTTGCTTTCATACTTAATTTAAGGACGAACATTTACCGTTGTGGATAAAGTGTGATAAAAGTTGAACTGGAATAGCAGGAAAGACATATAAGCAAACAAACACGCTGACAAGCAAAAATAAATGGGCAATTTCGAGGTGCGAATCTCGCTTACGGCCATACCACTCTGAGAACGCTCGATCTCGTCTGATCTCGGAAGCTAAGCAGGGTCGGGCCTGGTTAGTACTTAGATGGGAGACCGCCTGGGAATACCAGGTGCTGTAAGCTTAAATTTTTTTTTTTTTTTGCTTTCATACTTAATTTAAGGACGAACATTTACCGTTGTGGATAAAGTGTGATAAAAGTTGAACTGAAATAGCAGGAAAGGCATATGAGCAAATAAACACGCTGACAACTAAAATAAATGGGCAATTTCAAAGCATGAATCTCGCTTACGGCCATACCACTCTGAGAACGCTCGATCTTGTCTGATCTCGGAAGCTAAGCAGGGTCGGGCCTGGTTAGTACTTGGATGGGAGACCGCCTGGGAATACCAGGTGCTGTAAGCTTTAATTTTTTTTTCTTTGCTTTCAGGCTTAATTTAAGGACGAACATTTACCGTTGTGGATAAAGTGTGATAAAAGTTGAACTGGAATAGCAGGAAAGACATATGAGCAAACAAACATGCTGACAAGCAAAAATAAATGGGCAATTTTGAAGCGCGAATCTTGCTTACGGCCATACCACTCTGAGAACGCTCGATCTCGTCTGATCTCGGAAGCTAAGCAGGGTCGGGCCTGGTTAGTACTTGGATGGGAGACCGCCTGGGAATACCAGGTGCTGTAAGCTTTAACTTTTTTTTCTTTGCTTTCAGGCTTAATTTAAGGATGAACATTTACCGTGGTGAATAAAGTGTGATAAAAGTTGATCTGGAATAGCAGGAAAGGCATATGAGCAAACAAACATGATGACAACAAAAACAAATGGCTAATTTCGAAGCACATATCTCGCTTACGGCCATACCACTCTGAGAACGCTCGATCTCGTCTGATCTCGGAAGCTAAGCAGGGTCGGGCCTGGTTAGTACTTGGATGGGAGACCGCCTGGGAATACCAGGTGCTGTAAGCTTTAATTTTTTTTTCTTTGCTTTCAGGCTTAATTTAAGGACGAACAGGTACCGTGGTGAATAAAGTGTGATAAAAGTTTAACTGGAATAGCAGGAAAGGCATATAAGCAAACAAACACGCTGACAAGCAAAAATAAATTGGCAATTTCGAAGCGCAAATCTCGCTTACGGCCATACCACTCTGAGAACGCTCGATCTCGTCTGATCTCGGAAGCTAAGCAGGGTCGGGCCTGGTTAGTACTTGGATGGGAGACCGCCTGGGAATACCAGGTGCTGTAAGCTTAAATTTTTTTTTTCTTTGCTTTCATACTTAATTTAAGGACGAACATTTACCGTTGTGGATAAAGTGTGATAAAAGTTGAACTGAAATAGCAGGAAAGGCATATGAGCAAACAAACACGCTGACAACTAAAATAAATGGGCAATTTCAAAGCATGAATCTCGCTTACGGCCATACCACTCTGAGAACGCTCGATCTCGTCTGATCTCGGAAGCTAAGCAGGGTCGGGCCTGGTTAGTACTTGGATGGGAGACCGCCTGGGAATACCAGGTGCTGTAAGCTTTAATTTTTTTTTCTTTGCTTTCAGGCTTAATTTAAGGACGAACATTTACCGTTGTGGATAAAGTGTGATAAAAGTTGAACTGGAATAGCAGGAAAGACATATGAGCAAACAAACATGCTGACAAGCAAAAATAAATGGGCAATTTTGAAGCGCGAATCTTGCTTACGGCCATACCACTCTGAGAACGCTCGATCTCGTCTGATCTCGGAAGCTAAGCAGGGTCGGGCCTGGTTAGTACTTGGATGGGAGACCGCCTGGGAATACCAGGTGCTGTAAGCTTTAATTTTTTTTTCTTTGCTTTCAGGCTTAATTTAAGGACGAACAGGTACCGTGGTGAATAAAGTGTGATAAAAGTTTAACTGGAATAGCAGGAAAGGCATATAAGCAAACAAACACGCTGACAATCAAAAATAAATTGGCAATTTCGAAGCGCAAATCTCGCTTACGGCCATACCACTCTGAGAACGCTCGATCTCGTCTGATCTCGGAAGCTAAGCAGGGTCGGGCCTGGTTAGTACTTGGATGGGAGACCTCCTGGGAATACCAGGTGCTGTAAGGTTTAATTTTTTTTTTCTTTGCTTTCATACTTAATTTAAGGACGAACATTTACCGTTGTGGATAAAGTGTGATAAAAGTTGAACTGGAATAGCAGGAAAGGCATATAAGCAAACAAACACGCTGACAAGCAAAAATAAATGGGCAATTTCGAGGTGCGAATCTCGCTTACGGCCATACCACTCTGAGAACGCTCGATCTCGTCTGATCTCGGAAGCTAAGCAGGGTCGGGCCTGGTTAGTACTTGGATGGGAGACCGCCTGGGAATACCAGGTGCTGTAAGCTTAAATTTTTTTTTTCTTTGCTTTCATACTTAATTTAAGGACGAACATTTACCGTTGTGGATAAAGTGTGATAAAAGTTGAACTGAAATAGCAGGAAAGGCATATGAGCAAACAAACACGCTGACAACTAAAATAAATGGGCAATTTCAAAGCATGAATCTCGCTTACGGCCATACCACTCTGAGAACGCTCGATCTCGTCTGATCTCGGAAGCTAAGCAGGGTCGGGCCTGGTTAGTACTTGGATGGGAGACCGCCTGGGAATACCAGGTGCTGTAAGCTTTAATTTTTTTTTCTTTGCTTTCAGGCTTAATTTAAGGACGAACATTTACCGTTGTGGATAAAGTGTGATAAAAGTTGAACTGGAATAGCAGGAAAGACATATGAGCAAACAAACATGCTGACAAGCAAAAATAAATGGGCAATTTTGAAGCGCGAATCTTGCTTACGGCCATACCACTCTGAGAACGCTCGATCTCGTCTGATCTCGGAAGCTAAGCAGGGTCGGGCCTGGTTAGTACTTGGCTGGGAGACCGCCTGGGAATACCAGGTGCTGTAAGCTTTAATTTTTTTTTCTTTGCTTTCAGGCTTAATTTAAGGACGAACAGGTACCGTGGTGAATAAAGTGTGATAAAAGTTTAACTGGAATAGCAGGAAAGGCATATAAGCAAACAAACACGCTGACAATCAAAAATAAATTGGCAATTTCGAAGCGCAAATCTCGCTTACGGCCATACCACTCTGAGAACGCTCGATCTCGTCTGATCTCGGAAGCTAAGCAGGGTCGGGCCTGGTTAGTACTTGGATGGGAGACCGCCTGGGAATACCAGGTGCTGTAAGGTTTAATTTTTTTTTTCTTTGCTTTCATACTTAATTTAAGGACGAACATTTACCGTTGTGGATAAAGTGTGATAAAAGTTGAACTGGAATAGCAGGAAAGGCATATAAGCAAACAAACACGCTGACAAGCAAAAATAAATGGGCAATTTCGAGGTGCGAATCTCGCTTACGGCCATACCACTCTGAGAACGCTCGATCTCGTCTGATCTCGGAAGCTAAGCAGGGTCGGGCCTGGTTAGTACTTGGATGGGAGACCGCCTGGGAATACCAGGTGCTGTAAGCTTAAATTTTTTTTTTCTTTGCTTTCATACTTAATTTAAGGACGAACATTTACCGTTGTGGATAAAGTGTGATAAAAGTTGAACTGAAATAGCAGGAAAGGCATATGAGCAAACAAACACGCTGACAACTAAAATAAATGGGCAATTTCAAAGCATGAATCTCGCTTACGGCCATACCACTCTGAGAACGCTCGATCTCGTCTGATCTCGGAAGCTAAGCAGGGTCGGGCCTGGTTAGTACTTGGATGGGAGACCGCCTGGGAATACCAGGTGCTGTAAGCTTTAACTTTTTTTTCTTTGCTTTCAGGCTTAATTTAAGGACGAACATTTACCGTTGTGGATAAAGTGTGATAAAAGTTGAACTGGAATAGCAGGAAAGACATATGAGCAAACAAACATGCTGACAAGCAAAAATAAATGGGCAATTTTGAAGCGCAAATCTTGCTTACGGCCATACCACTCTGAGAACGCTCGATCTCGTCTGATCTCGGAAGCTAAGCAGGGTCGGGCCTGGTTAGTACTTGGATGGGAGACCGCCTGGGAATACCAGGTGCTGTAAGCTTTAACTTTTTTTTCTTTGCTTTCAGGCTTAATTTAAGGATGAACATTTACCGTGGTGAATAAAGTGTGATAAAAGTTGATCTGGAATAGCAGGAAAGGCATATGAGCAAACAAACATGATGACAACAAAAACAAATGGCCAATTTCGAACCACATATCTCGCTTACGGCCATACCACTCTGAGAACGCTCGATCTCGTCTGATCTCGGAAGCTAAGCAGGGTCGGGCCTGGTTAGTACTTGGATGGGAGACCGCCTGGGAATACCAGGTGCTGTAAGCTTTAATTTTTTTTTCTTTGCTTTCAGGCTTAATTTAAGGACGAACAGGTACCGTGGTGAATAAAGTGTGATAAAAGTTTAACTGGAATAGCAGGAAAGGCATATAAGCAAACAAACACGCTGACAAGCAAAAATAAATTGGCAATTTCGAAGCGCAAATCTCGCTTACGGCCATACCACTCTGAGAACGCTCGATCTCGTCTGATCTCGGAAGCTAAGCAGGGTCGGGCCTGGTTAGTACTTGGATGGGAGACCGCCTGGGAATACCAGGTGCTGTAAGCTTAAATTTTTTTTTTCTTTGCTTTCATACTTAATTTAAGGACGAACATTTACCGTTGTGGATAAAGTGTGATAAAAGTTGAACTGAAATAGCAGGAAAGGCATATGAGCAAACAAACACGCTGACAACTAAAATAAATGGGCAATTTCAAAGCATGAATCTCGCTTACGGCCATACCACTCTGAGAACGCTCGATCTCGTCTGATCTCGGAAGCTAAGCAGGGTCGGGCCTGGATAGTACTTGGATGGGAGACCGCCTGGGAATACCAGGTGCTGTAAGCTTTAACTTTTTTTTCTTTGCTTTCAGGCTTAATTTAAGGACGAACAGGTACCGTGGTGAATAAAGTGTGATAAAAGTTTAACTGGAATAGCAGGAAAGGAATATAAGCAAACAAACACGCTGACAAGCAAAAATAAATGGGCAATTTCGAGGTGCGAATCTTGCTTACGGCCATACCACTCTGAGAACGCTCGATCTCGTCTGATCTCGGAAGCTAAGCAGGGTCGGGCCTGGTTAGTACTTGGATGGGAGACCGCCTGGGAATACCAGGTGCTGTAAGCTTAAATTTTTTTTTCTTTGCTTTCATACTTAATTTAAGGACGAACATTTACCGTTGTGGATAAAGTGTGATAAAAGTTGAACTGGAATAGCAGGAAAGACATATAAGCAAACAAACACGCTGACAAGCAAAAATAAATGGGCAATTTCGAGGTGCGAATCTCGCTTACGGCCATACCACTCTGAGAACGCTCGATCTCGTCTGATCTCGGAAGCTAAGCAGGGTCGGGCCTGGTTAGTACTTAGATGGGAGACCGCCTGGGAATACCAGGTGCTGTAAGCTTAAATTTTTTTTTTTTTTTGCTTTCATACTTAATTTAAGGACGAACATTTACCGTTGTGGATAAAGTGTGATAAAAGTTGAACTGAAATAGCAGGAAAGGCATATGAGCAAATAAACACGCTGACAACTAAAATAAATGGGCAATTTCAAAGCATGAATCTCGCTTACGGCCATACCACTCTGAGAACGCTCGATCTTGTCTGATCTCGGAAGCTAAGCAGGGTCGGGCCTGGTTAGTACTTGGATGGGAGACCGCCTGGGAATACCAGGTGCTGTAAGCTTTAATTTTTTTTTCTTTGCTTTCAGGCTTAATTTAAGGACGAACATTTACCGTTGTGGATAAAGTGTGATAAAAGTTGAACTGGAATAGCAGGAAAGACATATGAGCAAACAAACATGCTGACAAGCAAAAATAAATGGGCAATTTTGAAGCGCGAATCTTGCTTACGGCCATACCACTCTGAGAACGCTCGATCTCGTCTGATCTCGGAAGCTAAGCAGGGTCGGGCCTGGTTAGTACTTGGATGGGAGACCGCCTGGGAATACCAGGTGCTGTAAGCTTTAACTTTTTTTTCTTTGCTTTCAGGCTTAATTTAAGGATGAACATTTACCGTGGTGAATAAAGTGTGATAAAAGTTGATCTGGAATAGCAGGAAAGGCATATGAGCAAACAAACATGATGACAACAAAAACAAATGGCTAATTTCGAAGCACATATCTCGCTTACGGCCATACCACTCTGAGAACGCTCGATCTCGTCTGATCTCGGAAGCTAAGCAGGGTCGGGCCTGGTTAGTACTTGGATGGGAGACCGCCTGGGAATACCAGGTGCTGTAAGCTTTAATTTTTTTTTCTTTGCTTTCAGGCTTAATTTAAGGACGAACAGGTACCGTGGTGAATAAAGTGTGATAAAAGTTTAACTGGAATAGCAGGAAAGGCATATAAGCAAACAAACACGCTGACAAGCAAAAATAAATTGGCAATTTCGAAGCGCAAATCTCGCTTACGGCCATACCACTCTGAGAACGCTCGATCTCGTCTGATCTCGGAAGCTAAGCAGGGTCGGGCCTGGTTAGTACTTGGATGGGAGACCGCCTGGGAATACCAGGTGCTGTAAGCTTAAATTTTTTTTTTCTTTGCTTTCATACTTAATTTAAGGACGAACATTTACCGTTGTGGATAAAGTGTGATAAAAGTTGAACTGAAATAGCAGGAAAGGCATATGAGCAAACAAACACGCTGACAACTAAAATAAATGGGCAATTTCAAAGCATGAATCTCGCTTACGGCCATACCACTCTGAGAACGCTCGATCTCGTCTGATCTCGGAAGCTAAGCAGGGTCGGGCCTGGATAGTACTTGGATGGGAGACCGCCTGGGAATACCAGGTGCTGTAAGCTTTAACTTTTTTTTCTTTGCTTTCAGGCTTAATTTAAGGACGAACAGGTACCGTGGTGAATAAAGTGTGATAAAAGTTTAACTGGAATAGCAGGAAAGGAATATAAGCAAACAAACACGCTGACAAGCAAAAATAAATGGGCAATTTCGAGGTGCGAATCTTGCTTACGGCCATACCACTCTGAGAACGCTCGATCTCGTCTGATCTCGGAAGCTAAGCAGGGTCGGGCCTGGTTAGTACTTGGATGGGAGACCGCCTGGGAATACCAGGTGCTGTAAGCTTAAATTTTTTTTTCTTTGCTTTCATACTTAATTTAAGGACGAACATTTACCGTTGTGGATAAAGTGTGATAAAAGTTGAACTGGAATAGCAGGAAAGACATATAAGCAAACAAACACGCTGACAAGCAAAAATAAATGGGCAATTTCGAGGTGCGAATCTCGCTTACGGCCATACCACTCTGAGAACGCTCGATCTCGTCTGATCTCGGAAGCTAAGCAGGGTCGGGCCTGGTTAGTACTTAGATGGGAGACCGCCTGGGAATACCAGGTGCTGTAAGCTTAAATTTTTTTTTTTTTTTGCTTTCATACTTAATTTAAGGACGAACATTTACCGTTGTGGATAAAGTGTGATAAAAGTTGAACTGAAATAGCAGGAAAGGCATATGAGCAAATAAACACGCTGACAACTAAAATAAATGGGCAATTTCAAAGCATGAATCTCGCTTACGGCCATACCACTCTGAGAACGCTCGATCTTGTCTGATCTCGGAAGCTAAGCAGGGTCGGGCCTGGTTAGTACTTGGATGGGAGACCGCCTGGGAATACCAGGTGCTGTAAGCTTTAATTTTTTTTTCTTTGCTTTCAGGCTTAATTTAAGGACGAACATTTACCGTTGTGGATAAAGTGTGATAAAAGTTGAACTGGAATAGCAGGAAAGACATATGAGCAAACAAACATGCTGACAAGCAAAAATAAATGGGCAATTTTGAAGCGCGAATCTTGCTTACGGCCATACCACTCTGAGAACGCTCGATCTCGTCTGATCTCGGAAGCTAAGCAGGGTCGGGCCTGGTTAGTACTTGGATGGGAGACCGCCTGGGAATACCAGGTGCTGTAAGCTTTAACTTTTTTTTCTTTGCTTTCAGGCTTAATTTAAGGATGAACATTTACCGTGGTGAATAAAGTGTGATAAAAGTTGATCTGGAATAGCAGGAAAGGCATATGAGCAAACAAACATGATGACAACAAAAACAAATGGCTAATTTCGAAGCACATATCTCGCTTACGGCCATACCACTCTGAGAACGCTCGATCTCGTCTGATCTCGGAAGCTAAGCAGGGTCGGGCCTGGTTAGTACTTGGATGGGAGACCGCCTGGGAATACCAGGTGCTGTAAGCTTTAATTTTTTTTTCTTTGCTTTCAGGCTTAATTTAAGGACGAACAGGTACCGTGGTGAATAAAGTGTGATAAAAGTTTAACTGGAATAGCAGGAAAGGCATATAAGCAAACAAACACGCTGACAAGCAAAAATAAATTGGCAATTTCGAAGCGCAAATCTCGCTTACGGCCATACCACTCTGAGAACGCTCGATCTCGTCTGATCTCGGAAGCTAAGCAGGGTCGGGCCTGGTTAGTACTTGGATGGGAGACCGCCTGGGAATACCAGGTGCTGTAAGCTTAAATTTTTTTTTTCTTTGCTTTCATACTTAATTTAAGGACGAACATTTACCGTTGTGGATAAAGTGTGATAAAAGTTGAACTGAAATAGCAGGAAAGGCATATGAGCAAACAAACACGCTGACAACTAAAATAAATGGGCAATTTCAAAGCATGAATCTCGCTTACGGCCATACCACTCTGAGAACGCTCGATCTCGTCTGATCTCGGAAGCTAAGCAGGGTCGGGCCTGGTTAGTACTTGGATGGGAGACCGCCTGGGAATACCAGGTGCTGTAAGCTTTAATTTTTTTTTCTTTGCTTTCAGGCTTAATTTAAGGACGAACATTTACCGTTGTGGATAAAGTGTGATAAAAGTTGAACTGGAATAGCAGGAAAGACATATGAGCAAACAAACATGCTGACAAGCAAAAATAAATGGGCAATTTTGAAGCGCGAATCTTGCTTACGGCCATACCACTCTGAGAACGCTCGATCTCGTCTGATCTCGGAAGCTAAGCAGGGTCGGGCCTGGTTAGTACTTGGATGGGAGACCGCCTGGGAATACCAGGTGCTGTAAGCTTTAATTTTTTTTTCTTTGCTTTCAGGCTTAATTTAAGGACGAACAGGTACCGTGGTGAATAAAGTGTGATAAAAGTTTAACTGGAATAGCAGGAAAGGCATATAAGCAAACAAACACGCTGACAATCAAAAATAAATTGGCAATTTCGAAGCGCAAATCTCGCTTACGGCCATACCACTCTGAGAACGCTCGATCTCGTCTGATCTCGGAAGCTAAGCAGGGTCGGGCCTGGTTAGTACTTGGATGGGAGACCTCCTGGGAATACCAGGTGCTGTAAGGTTTAATTTTTTTTTTCTTTGCTTTCATACTTAATTTAAGGACGAACATTTACCGTTGTGGATAAAGTGTGATAAAAGTTGAACTGGAATAGCAGGAAAGGCATATAAGCAAACAAACACGCTGACAAGCAAAAATAAATGGGCAATTTCGAGGCGCGAATCTCGCTTACGGCCATACCACTCTGAGAACGCTCGATCTCGTCTGATCTCGGAAGCTAAGCAGGGTCGGGCCTGGTTAGTACTTGGATGGGAGACCGCCTGGGAATACCAGGTGCTGTAAGCTTAAATTTTTTTTTTCTTTGCTTTCATACTTAATTTAAGGACGAACATTTACCGTTGTGGATAAAGTGTGATAAAAGTTGAACTGAAATAGCAGGAAAGGCATATGAGCAAACAAACACGCTGACAACTAAAATAAATGGGCAATTTCAAAGCATGAATCTCGCTTACGGCCATACCACTCTGAGAACGCTCGATCTCGTCTGATCTCGGAAGCTAAGCAGGGTCGGGCCTGGTTAGTACTTGGATGGGAGACCGCCTGGGAATACCAGGTGCTGTAAGCTTTAATTTTTTTTTCTTTGCTTTCAGGCTTAATTTAAGGACGAACATTTACCGTTGTGGATAAAGTGTGATAAAAGTTGAACTGGAATAGCAGGAAAGACATATGAGCAAACAAACATGCTGACAAGCAAAAATAAATGGGCAATTTTGAAGCGCGAATCTTGCTTACGGCCATACCACTCTGAGAACGCTCGATCTCGTCTGATCTCGGAAGCTAAGCAGGGTCGGGCCTGGTTAGTACTTGGCTGGGAGACCGCCTGGGAATACCAGGTGCTGTAAGCTTTAATTTTTTTTTCTTTGCTTTCAGGCTTAATTTAAGGACGAACAGGTACCGTGGTGAATAAAGTGTGATAAAAGTTTAACTGGAATAGCAGGAAAGGCATATAAGCAAACAAACACGCTGACAATCAAAAATAAATTGGCAATTTCGAAGCGCAAATCTCGCTTACGGCCATACCACTCTGAGAACGCTCGATCTCGTCTGATCTCGGAAGCTAAGCAGGGTCGGGCCTGGTTAGTACTTGGATGGGAGACCGCCTGGGAATACCAGGTGCTGTAAGGTTTAATTTTTTTTTTCTTTGCTTTCATACTTAATTTAAGGACGAACATTTACCGTTGTGGATAAAGTGTGATAAAAGTTGAACTGGAATAGCAGGAAAGGCATATAAGCAAACAAACACGCTGACAAGCAAAAATAAATGGGCAATTTCGAGGTGCGAATCTCGCTTACGGCCATACCACTCTGAGAACGCTCGATCTCGTCTGATCTCGGAAGCTAAGCAGGGTCGGGCCTGGTTAGTACTTGGATGGGAGACCGCCTGGGAATACCAGGTGCTGTAAGCTTAAATTTTTTTTTTCTTTGCTTTCATACTTAATTTAAGGACGAACATTTACCGTTGTGGATAAAGTGTGATAAAAGTTGAACTGAAATAGCAGGAAAGGCATATGAGCAAACAAACACGCTGACAACTAAAATAAATGGGCAATTTCAAAGCATGAATCTCGCTTACGGCCATACCACTCTGAGAACGCTCGATCTCGTCTGATCTCGGAAGCTAAGCAGGGTCGGGCCTGGTTAGTACTTGGATGGGAGACCGCCTGGGAATACCAGGTGCTGTAAGCTTTAACTTTTTTTTCTTTGCTTTCAGGCTTAATTTAAGGACGAACATTTACCGTTGTGGATAAAGTGTGATAAAAGTTGAACTGGAATAGCAGGAAAGACATATGAGCAAACAAACATGCTGACAAGCAAAAATAAATGGGCAATTTTGAAGCGCAAATCTTGCTTACGGCCATACCACTCTGAGAACGCTCGATCTCGTCTGATCTCGGAAGCTAAGCAGGGTCGGGCCTGGTTAGTACTTGGATGGGAGACCGCCTGGGAATACCAGGTGCTGTAAGCTTTAACTTTTTTTTCTTTGCTTTCAGGCTTAATTTAAGGATGAACATTTACCGTGGTGAATAAAGTGTGATAAAAGTTGATCTGGAATAGCAGGAAAGGCATATGAGCAAACAAACATGATGACAACAAAAACAAATGGCCAATTTCGAACCACATATCTCGCTTACGGCCATACCACTCTGAGAACGCTCGATCTCGTCTGATCTCGGAAGCTAAGCAGGGTCGGGCCTGGTTAGTACTTGGATGGGAGACCGCCTGGGAATACCAGGTGCTGTAAGCTTTAATTTTTTTTTCTTTGCTTTCAGGCTTAATTTAAGGACGAACATTTACCGTGGTGAATAAAGTGTGATAAAAGTTTAACTGGAATAGCAGGAAAGGCATATAAGCAAACAAACACGCTGACAAGCAAAAATAAATTGGCAATTTCGAAGCGCAAATCTCGCTTACGGCCATACCACTCTGAGAACGCTCGATCTCGTCTGATCTCGGAAGCTAAGCAGGGTCGGGCCTGGTTAGTACTTGGATGGGAGACCGCCTGGGAATACCAGGTGCTGTAAGCTTAAATTTTTTTTTTCTTTGCTTTCATACTTAATTTAAGGACGAACATTTACCGTTGTGGATAAAGTGTGATAAAAGTTGAACTGAAATAGCAGGAAAGGCATATGAGCAAACAAACACGCTGACAACTAAAATAAATGGGCAATTTCAAAGCATGAATCTCGCTTACGGCCATACCACTCTGAGAACGCTCGATCTCGTCTGATCTCGGAAGCTAAGCAGGGTCGGGCCTGGATAGTACTTGGATGGGAGACCGCCTGGGAATACCAGGTGCTGTAAGCTTTAACTTTTTTTTCTTTGCTTTCAGGCTTAATTTAAGGACGAACAGGTACCGTGGTGAATAAAGTGTGATAAAAGTTTAACTGGAATAGCAGGAAAGGAATATAAGCAAACAAACACGCTGACAAGCAAAAATAAATGGGCAATTTCGAGGTGCGAATCTTGCTTACGGCCATACCACTCTGAGAACGCTCGATCTCGTCTGATCTCGGAAGCTAAGCAGGGTCGGGCCTGGTTAGTACTTGGATGGGAGACCGCCTGGGAATACCAGGTGCTGTAAGCTTAAATTTTTTTTTCTTTGCTTTCATACTTAATTTAAGGACGAACATTTACCGTTGTGGATAAAGTGTGATAAAAGTTGAACTGGAATAGCAGGAAAGACATATAAGCAAACAAACACGCTGACAAGCAAAAATAAATGGGCAATTTCGAGGTGCGAATCTCGCTTACGGCCATACCACTCTGAGAACGCTCGATCTCGTCTGATCTCGGAAGCTAAGCAGGGTCGGGCCTGGTTAGTACTTAGATGGGAGACCGCCTGGGAATACCAGGTGCTGTAAGCTTAAATTTTTTTTTTTTTTTGCTTTCATACTTAATTTAAGGACGAACATTTACCGTTGTGGATAAAGTGTGATAAAAGTTGAACTGAAATAGCAGGAAAGGCATATGAGCAAATAAACACGCTGACAACTAAAATAAATGGGCAATTTCAAAGCATGAATCTCGCTTACGGCCATACCACTCTGAGAACGCTCGATCTTGTCTGATCTCGGAAGCTAAGCAGGGTCGGGCCTGGTTAGTACTTGGATGGGAGACCGCCTGGGAATACCAGGTGCTGTAAGCTTTAATTTTTTTTTCTTTGCTTTCAGGCTTAATTTAAGGACGAACATTTACCGTTGTGGATAAAGTGTGATAAAAGTTGAACTGGAATAGCAGGAAAGACATATGAGCAAACAAACATGCTGACAAGCAAAAATAAATGGGCAATTTTGAAGCGCGAATCTTGCTTACGGCCATACCACTCTGAGAACGCTCGATCTCGTCTGATCTCGGAAGCTAAGCAGGGTCGGGCCTGGTTAGTACTTGGATGGGAGACCGCCTGGGAATACCAGGTGCTGTAAGCTTTAACTTTTTTTTCTTTGCTTTCAGGCTTAATTTAAGGATGAACATTTACCGTGGTGAATAAAGTGTGATAAAAGTTGATCTGGAATAGCAGGAAAGGCATATGAGCAAACAAACATGATGACAACAAAAACAAATGGCTAATTTCGAAGCACATATCTCGCTTACGGCCATACCACTCTGAGAACGCTCGATCTCGTCTGATCTCGGAAGCTAAGCAGGGTCGGGCCTGGTTAGTACTTGGATGGGAGACCGCCTGGGAATACCAGGTGCTGTAAGCTTTAATTTTTTTTTCTTTGCTTTCAGGCTTAATTTAAGGACGAACAGGTACCGTGGTGAATAAAGTGTGATAAAAGTTTAACTGGAATAGCAGGAAAGGCATATAAGCAAACAAACACGCTGACAAGCAAAAATAAATTGGCAATTTCGAAGCGCAAATCTCGCTTACGGCCATACCACTCTGAGAACGCTCGATCTCGTCTGATCTCGGAAGCTAAGCAGGGTCGGGCCTGGTTAGTACTTGGATGGGAGACCGCCTGGGAATACCAGGTGCTGTAAGCTTAAATTTTTTTTTTCTTTGCTTTCATACTTAATTTAAGGACGAACATTTACCGTTGTGGATAAAGTGTGATAAAAGTTGAACTGAAATAGCAGGAAAGGCATATGAGCAAACAAACACGCTGACAACTAAAATAAATGGGCAATTTCAAAGCATGAATCTCGCTTACGGCCATACCACTCTGAGAACGCTCGATCTCGTCTGATCTCGGAAGCTAAGCAGGGTCGGGCCTGGTTAGTACTTGGATGGGAGACCGCCTGGGAATACCAGGTGCTGTAAGCTTTAATTTTTTTTTCTTTGCTTTCAGGCTTAATTTAAGGACGAACATTTACCGTTGTGGATAAAGTGTGATAAAAGTTGAACTGGAATAGCAGGAAAGACATATGAGCAAACAAACATGCTGACAAGCAAAAATAAATGGGCAATTTTGAAGCGCGAATCTTGCTTACGGCCATACCACTCTGAGAACGCTCGATCTCGTCTGATCTCGGAAGCTAAGCAGGGTCGGGCCTGGTTAGTACTTGGATGGGAGACCGCCTGGGAATACCAGGTGCTGTAAGCTTTAATTTTTTTTTCTTTGCTTTCAGGCTTAATTTAAGGACGAACAGGTACCGTGGTGAATAAAGTGTGATAAAAGTTTAACTGGAATAGCAGGAAAGGCATATAAGCAAACAAACACGCTGACAATCAAAAATAAATTGGCAATTTCGAAGCGCAAATCTCGCTTACGGCCATACCACTCTGAGAACGCTCGATCTCGTCTGATCTCGGAAGCTAAGCAGGGTCGGGCCTGGTTAGTACTTGGATGGGAGACCTCCTGGGAATACCAGGTGCTGTAAGGTTTAATTTTTTTTTTCTTTGCTTTCATACTTAATTTAAGGACGAACATTTACCGTTGTGGATAAAGTGTGATAAAAGTTGAACTGGAATAGCAGGAAAGGCATATAAGCAAACAAACACGCTGACAAGCAAAAATAAATGGGCAATTTCGAAGCGCAAATCTCGCTTACGGCCATACCACTCTGAGAACGCTCGATCTCGTCTGATCTCGGAAGCTAAGCAGGGTCGGGCCTGGTTAGTACTTGGATGGGAGACCGCCTGGGAATACCAGGTGCTGTAAGCTTAAATTTTTTTTTTCTTTGCTTTCATACTTAATTTAAGGACGAACATTTACCGTTGTGGATAAAGTGTGATAAAAGTTGAACTGAAATAGCAGGAAAGGCATATGAGCAAACAAACACGCTGACAACTAAAATAAATGGGCAATTTCAAAGCATGAATCTCGCTTACGGCCATACCACTCTGAGAACGCTCGATCTCGTCTGATCTCGGAAGCTAAGCAGGGTCGGGCCTGGTTAGTACTTGGATGGGAGACCGCCTGGGAATACCAGGTGCTGTAAGCTTTAACTTTTTTTTCTTTGCTTTCAGGCTTAATTTAAGGACGAACATTTACCGTTGTGGATAAAGTGTGATAAAAGTTGAACTGGAATAGCAGGAAAGACATATGAGCAAACAAACATGCTGACAAGCAAAAATAAATGGGCAATTTTGAAGCGCGAATCTTGCTTACGGCCATACCACTCTGAGAACGCTCGATCTCGTCTGATCTCGGAAGCTAAGCAGGGTCGGGCCTGGTTAGTACTTGGATGGGAGACCGCCTGGGAATACCAGGTGCTGTAAGCTTTAACTTTTTTTTCTTTGCTTTCAGGCTTAATTTAAGGATGAACATTTACCGTGGTGAATAAAGTGTGATAAAAGTTGATCTGGAATAGCAGGAAAGGCATATGAGCAAACAAACATGATGACAACAAAAACAAATGGCCAATTTCGAAGCACATATCTCGCTTACGGCCATACCACTCTGAGAACGCTCGATCTCGTCTGATCTCGGAAGCTAAGCAGGGTCGGGCCTGGTTAGTACTTGGATGGGAGACCGCCTGGGAATACCAGGTGCTGTAAGCTTTAATTTTTTTTTCTTTGCTTTCAGGCTTAATTTAAGGACGAACAGGTACCGTGGTGAATAAAGTGTGATAAAAGTTTAACTGGAATAGCAGGAAAGGCATATAAGCAAACAAACACGCTGACAAGCAAAAATAAATTGGCAATTTCGAAGCGCAAATCTCGCTTACGGCCATACCACTCTGAGAACGCTCGATCTCGTCTGATCTCGGAAGCTAAGCAGGGTCGGGCCTGGTTAGTACTTGGATGGGAGACCGCCTGGGAATACCAGGTGCTGTAAGCTTAAATTTTTTTTTTCTTTGCTTTCATACTTAATTTAAGGACGAACATTTACCGTTGTGGATAAAGTGTGATAAAAGTTGAACTGAAATAGCAGGAAAGGCATATGAGCAAACAAACACGCTGACAACTAAAATAAATGGGCAATTTCAAAGCATGAATCTCGCTTACGGCCATACCACTCTGAGAACGCTCGATCTCGTCTGATCTCGGAAGCTAAGCAGGGTCGGGCCTGGTTAGTACTTGGATGGGAGACCGCCTGGGAATACCAGGTGCTGTAAGCTTTAATTTTTTTTTCTTTGCTTTCAGGCTTAATTTAAGGACGAACATTTACCGTTGTGGATAAAGTGTGATAAAAGTTGAACTGGAATAGCAGGAAAGACATATGAGCAAACAAACATGCTGACAAGCAAAAATAAATGGGCAATTTTGAAGCGCGAATCTTGCTTACGGCCATACCACTCTGAGAACGCTCGATCTCGTCTGATCTCGGAAGCTAAGCAGGGTCGGGCCTGGTTAGTACTTGGCTGGGAGACCGCCTGGGAATACCAGGTGCTGTAAGCTTTAATTTTTTTTTCTTTGCTTTCAGGCTTAATTTAAGGACGAACAGGTACCGTGGTGAATAAAGTGTGATAAAAGTTTAACTGGAATAGCAGGAAAGGCATATAAGCAAACAAACACGCTGACAATCAAAAATAAATTGGCAATTTCGAAGCGCAAATCTCGCTTACGGCCATACCACTCTGAGAACGCTCGATCTCGTCTGATCTCGGAAGCTAAGCAGGGTCGGGCCTGGTTAGTACTTGGATGGGAGACCGCCTGGGAATACCAGGTGCTGTAAGGTTTAATTTTTTTTTTCTTTGCTTTCATACTTAATTTAAGGACGAACATTTACCGTTGTGGATAAAGTGTGATAAAAGTTGAACTGGAATAGCAGGAAAGGCATATAAGCAAACAAACACGCTGACAAGCAAAAATAAATGGGCAATTTCGAGGTGCGAATCTCGCTTACGGCCATACCACTCTGAGAACGCTCGATCTCGTCTGATCTCGGAAGCTAAGCAGGGTCGGGCCTGGTTAGTACTTGGATGGGAGACCGCCTGGGAATACCAGGTGCTGTAAGCTTAAATTTTTTTTTTCTTTGCTTTCATACTTAATTTAAGGACGAACATTTACCGTTGTGGATAAAGTGTGATAAAAGTTGAACTGAAATAGCAGGAAAGGCATATGAGCAAACAAACACGCTGACAACTAAAATAAATGGGCAATTTCAAAGCATGAATCTCGCTTACGGCCATACCACTCTGAGAACGCTCGATCTCGTCTGATCTCGGAAGCTAAGCAGGGTCGGGCCTGGTTAGTACTTGGATGGGAGACCGCCTGGGAATACCAGGTGCTGTAAGCTTTAATTTTTTTTTCTTTGCTTTCAGGCTTAATTTAAGGACGAACATTTACCGTTGTGGATAAAGTGTGATAAAAGTTGAACTGGAATAGCAGGAAAGACATATGAGCAAACAAACATGCTGACAAGCAAAAATAAATGGGCAATTTTGAAGCGCGAATCTTGCTTACGGCCATACCACTCTGAGAACGCTCGATCTCGTCTGATCTCGGAAGCTAAGCAGGGTCGGGCCTGGTTAGTACTTGGATGGGAGACCGCCTGGGAATACCAGGTGCTGTAAGCTTTAATTTTTTTTTCTTTGCTTTCAGGCTTAATTTAAGGACGAACATTTACCGTTGTGGATAAAGTGTGATAAAAGTTGAACTGGAATAGCAGGAAAGGCATATAAGCAAACAAACACGCTGACAAGCAAAAATAAATGGGCAATTTCGAGGTGCGAATCTCGCTTACGGCCATACCACTCTGAGAACGCTCGATCTCGTCTGATCTCGGAAGCTAAGCAGGGTCGGGCCTGGTTAGTACTTGGATGGGAGACCGCCTGGGAATACCAGGTGCTGTAAGCTTAAATTTTTTTTTTCTTTGCTTTCATACTTAATTTAAGGACGAACATTTACCGTTGTGGATAAAGTGTGATAAAAGTTGAACTGGAATAGCAGGAAAGACATATGAGCAAACAAACATGCTGACAAGCAAAAATAAATGGGCAATTTTGAAGCGCGAATCTTGCTTACGGCCATACCACTCTGAGAACGCTCGATCTCGTCTGATCTCGGAAGCTAAGCAGGGTCGGGCCTGGTTAGTACTTGGATGGGAGACCGCCTGGGAATACCAGGTGCTGTAAGCTTTAACTTTTTTTTCTTTGCTTTCAGGCTTAATTTAAGGATGAACATTTACCGTGGTGAATAAAGTGTGATAAAAGTTGATCTGGAATAGCAGGAAAGGCATATGAGCAAACAAACATGATGACAACAAAAACAAATGGCCAATTTCGAAGCACATATCTCGCTTACGGCCATACCACTCTGAGAACGCTCGATCTCGTCTGATCTCGGAAGCTAAGCAGGGTCGGGCCTGGTTAGTACTTGGATGGGAGACCGCCTGGGAATACCAGGTGCTGTAAGCTTTAATTTTTTTTTCTTTGCTTTCATGCTTAATTTAAGGACGAACATTTACCGTGGTGAATAAAGTGTGATAAAAGTTGAACTGGAATAGCAGGAAAGGCATATGAGCAAACAAACACGCTGACAATCAAAAATAAATGGGCAATTTCGAGGTGCGAATCTCGCTTACGGCCATACCACTCTGAGAACGCTCGATCTCGTCTGATCTCGGAAGCTAAGCAGGGTCGGGCCTGGTTAGTACTTGGATGGGAGACCGCCTGGGAATACCAGGTGCTGTAAGCTTTAATTTTTTTTTCTTTGCTTTCAGGCTTAATTTAAGGACGAACATTTACCGTTGTGGATAAAGTGTGATAAAAGTTGAACTGGAATAGCAGGAAAGACATATGAGCAAACAAACATGCTGACAAGCAAAAATAAATGGGCAATTTTGAAGCGCGAATCTTGCTTACGGCCATACCACTCTGAGAACGCTCGATCTCGTCTGATCTCGGAAGCTAAGCAGGGTCGGGCCTGGTTAGTACTTGGATGGGAGACCGCCTGGGAATACCAGGTGCTGTAAGCTTTAACTTTTTTTTCTTTGCTTTCAGGCTTAATTTAAGGATGAACATTTACCGTGGTGAATAAAGTGTGATAAAAGTTGATCTGGAATAGCAGGAAAGGCATATGAGCAAACAAACATGATGACAACAAAAACAAATGGCCAATTTCGAAGCACATATCTCGCTTACGGCCATACCACTCTGAGAACGCTCGATCTCGTCTGATCTCGGAAGCTAAGCAGGGTCGGGCCTGGTTAGTACTTGGATGGGAGACCGCCTGGGAATACCAGGTGCTGTAAGCTTTAATTTTTTTTTCTTTGCTTTCAGGCTTAATTTAAGGACGAACAGGTACCGTGGTGAATAAAGTGTGATAAAAGTTTAACTGGAATAGCAGGAAAGGCATATAAGCAAACAAACACGCTGACAAGCAAAAATAAATTGGCAATTTCGAAGCGCAAATCTCGCTTACGGCCATACCACTCTGAGAACGCTCGATCTCGTCTGATCTCGGAAGCTAAGCAGGGTCGGGCCTGGTTAGTACTTGGATGGGAGACCGCCTGGGAATACCAGGTGCTGTAAGCTTAAATTTTTTTTTTCTTTGCTTTCATACTTAATTTAAGGACGAACATTTACCGTTGTGGATAAAGTGTGAAAAAAGTTGAACTGAAATAGCAGGAAAGGCATATGAGCAAACAAACACGCTGACAACTAAAATAAATGGGCAATTTCAAAGCATGAATCTCGCTTACGGCCATACCACTCTGAGAACGCTCGATCTCGTCTGATCTCGGAAGCTAAGCAGGGTCGGGCCTGGATAGTACTTGGATGGGAGACCGCCTGGGAATACCAGGTGCTGTAAGCTTTAACTTTTTTTTCTTTGCTTTCAGGCTTAATTTAAGGACGAACAGGTACCGTGGTGAATAAAGTGTGATAAAAGTTTAACTGGAATAGCAGGAAAGGAATATAAGCAAACAAACACGCTGACAAGCAAAAATAAATGGGCAATTTCGAGGTGCGAATCTTGCTTACGGCCATACCACTCTGAGAACGCTCGATCTCGTCTGATCTCGGAAGCTAAGCAGGGTCGGGCCTGGTTAGTACTTGGATGGGAGACCGCCTGGGAATACCAGGTGCTGTAAGCTTAAATTTTTTTTTCTTTGCTTTCATACTTAATTTAAGGACGAACATTTACCGTTGTGGATAAAGTGTGATAAAAGTTGAACTGGAATAGCAGGAAAGACATATAAGCAAACAAACACGCTGACAAGCAAAAATAAATGGGCAATTTCGAGGTGCGAATCTCGCTTACGGCCATACCACTCTGAGAACGCTCGATCTCGTCTGATCTCGGAAGCTAAGCAGGGTCGGGCCTGGTTAGTACTTAGATGGGAGACCGCCTGGGAATACCAGGTGCTGTAAGCTTAAATTTTTTTTTTTTTTTGCTTTCATACTTAATTTAAGGACGAACATTTACCGTTGTGGATAAAGTGTGATAAAAGTTGAACTGAAATAGCAGGAAAGGCATATGAGCAAATAAACACGCTGACAACTAAAATAAATGGGCAATTTCAAAGCATGAATCTCGCTTACGGCCATACCACTCTGAGAACGCTCGATCTTGTCTGATCTCGGAAGCTAAGCAGGGTCGGGCCTGGTTAGTACTTGGATGGGAGACCGCCTGGGAATACCAGGTGCTGTAAGCTTTAATTTTTTTTTCTTTGCTTTCAGGCTTAATTTAAGGACGAACATTTACCGTTGTGGATAAAGTGTGATAAAAGTTGAACTGGAATAGCAGGAAAGACATATGAGCAAACAAACATGCTGACAAGCAAAAATAAATGGGCAATTTTGAAGCGCGAATCTTGCTTACGGCCATACCACTCTGAGAACGCTCGATCTCGTCTGATCTCGGAAGCTAAGCAGGGTCGGGCCTGGTTAGTACTTGGATGGGAGACCGCCTGGGAATACCAGGTGCTGTAAGCTTTAACTTTTTTTTCTTTGCTTTCAGGCTTAATTTAAGGATGAACATTTACCGTGGTGAATAAAGTGTGATAAAAGTTGATCTGGAATAGCAGGAAAGGCATATGAGCAAACAAACATGATGACAACAAAAACAAATGGCTAATTTCGAAGCACATATCTCGCTTACGGCCATACCACTCTGAGAACGCTCGATCTCGTCTGATCTCGGAAGCTAAGCAGGGTCGGGCCTGGTTAGTACTTGGATGGGAGACCGCCTGGGAATACCAGGTGCTGTAAGCTTTAATTTTTTTTTCTTTGCTTTCAGGCTTAATTTAAGGACGAACAGGTACCGTGGTGAATAAAGTGTGATAAAAGTTTAACTGGAATAGCAGGAAAGGCATATAAGCAAACAAACACGCTGACAAGCAAAAATAAATTGGCAATTTCGAAGCGCAAATCTCGCTTACGGCCATACCACTCTGAGAACGCTCGATCTCGTCTGATCTCGGAAGCTAAGCAGGGTCGGGCCTGGTTAGTACTTGGATGGGAGACCGCCTGGGAATACCAGGTGCTGTAAGCTTAAATTTTTTTTTTCTTTGCTTTCATACTTAATTTAAGGACGAACATTTACCGTTGTGGATAAAGTGTGATAAAAGTTGAACTGAAATAGCAGGAAAGGCATATGAGCAAACAAACACGCTGACAACTAAAATAAATGGGCAATTTCAAAGCATGAATCTCGCTTACGGCCATACCACTCTGAGAACGCTCGATCTCGTCTGATCTCGGAAGCTAAGCAGGGTCGGGCCTGGTTAGTACTTGGATGGGAGACCGCCTGGGAATACCAGGTGCTGTAAGCTTTAATTTTTTTTTCTTTGCTTTCAGGCTTAATTTAAGGACGAACATTTACCGTTGTGGATAAAGTGTGATAAAAGTTGAACTGGAATAGCAGGAAAGACATATGAGCAAACAAACATGCTGACAAGCAAAAATAAATGGGCAATTTTGAAGCGCGAATCTTGCTTACGGCCATACCACTCTGAGAACGCTCGATCTCGTCTGATCTCGGAAGCTAAGCAGGGTCGGGCCTGGTTAGTACTTGGATGGGAGACCGCCTGGGAATACCAGGTGCTGTAAGCTTTAATTTTTTTTTCTTTGCTTTCAGGCTTAATTTAAGGACGAACAGGTACCGTGGTGAATAAAGTGTGATAAAAGTTTAACTGGAATAGCAGGAAAGGCATATAAGCAAACAAACACGCTGACAATCAAAAATAAATTGGCAATTTCGAAGCGCAAATCTCGCTTACGGCCATACCACTCTGAGAACGCTCGATCTCGTCTGATCTCGGAAGCTAAGCAGGGTCGGGCCTGGTTAGTACTTGGATGGGAGACCTCCTGGGAATACCAGGTGCTGTAAGGTTTAATTTTTTTTTTCTTTGCTTTCATACTTAATTTAAGGACGAACATTTACCGTTGTGGATAAAGTGTGATAAAAGTTGAACTGGAATAGCAGGAAAGGCATATAAGCAAACAAACACGCTGACAAGCAAAAATAAATGGGCAATTTCGAGGTGCGAATCTCGCTTACGGCCATACCACTCTGAGAACGCTCGATCTCGTCTGATCTCGGAAGCTAAGCAGGGTCGGGCCTGGTTAGTACTTGGATGGGAGACCGCCTGGGAATACCAGGTGCTGTAAGCTTAAATTTTTTTTTTCTTTGCTTTCATACTTAATTTAAGGACGAACATTTACCGTTGTGGATAAAGTGTGATAAAAGTTGAACTGAAATAGCAGGAAAGGCATATGAGCAAACAAACACGCTGACAACTAAAATAAATGGGCAATTTCAAAGCATGAATCTCGCTTACGGCCATACCACTCTGAGAACGCTCGATCTCGTCTGATCTCGGAAGCTAAGCAGGGTCGGGCCTGGTTAGTACTTGGATGGGAGACCGCCTGGGAATACCAGGTGCTGTAAGCTTTAACTTTTTTTTCTTTGCTTTCAGGCTTAATTTAAGGACGAACATTTACCGTTGTGGATAAAGTGTGATAAAAGTTGAACTGGAATAGCAGGAAAGACATATGAGCAAACAAACATGCTGACAAGCAAAAATAAATGGGCAATTTTGAAGCGCGAATCTTGCTTACGGCCATACCACTCTGAGAACGCTCGATCTCGTCTGATCTCGGAAGCTAAGCAGGGTCGGGCCTGGTTAGTACTTGGATGGGAGACCGCCTGGGAATACCAGGTGCTGTAAGCTTTAACTTTTTTTTCTTTGCTTTCAGGCTTAATTTAAGGATGAACATTTACCGTGGTGAATAAAGTGTGATAAAAGTTGATCTGGAATAGCAGGAAAGGCATATGAGCAAACAAACATGATGACAACAAAAACAAATGGCCAATTTCGAAGCACATATCTCGCTTACGGCCATACCACTCTGAGAACGCTCGATCTCGTCTGATCTCGGAAGCTAAGCAGGGTCGGGCCTGGTTAGTACTTGGATGGGAGACCGCCTGGGAATACCAGGTGCTGTAAGCTTTAATTTTTTTTTCTTTGCTTTCAGGCTTAATTTAAGGACGAACAGGTACCGTGGTGAATAAAGTGTGATAAAAGTTTAACTGGAATAGCAGGAAAGGCATATAAGCAAACAAACACGCTGACAAGCAAAAATAAATTGGCAATTTCGAAGCGCAAATCTCGCTTACGGCCATACCACTCTGAGAACGCTCGATCTCGTCTGATCTCGGAAGCTAAGCAGGGTCGGGCCTGGTTAGTACTTGGATGGGAGACCGCCTGGGAATACCAGGTGCTGTAAGCTTAAATTTTTTTTTTCTTTGCTTTCATACTTAATTTAAGGACGAACATTTACCGTTGTGGATAAAGTGTGATAAAAGTTGAACTGAAATAGCAGGAAAGGCATATGAGCAAACAAACACGCTGACAACTAAAATAAATGGGCAATTTCAAAGCATGAATCTCGCTTACGGCCATACCACTCTGAGAACGCTCGATCTCGTCTGATCTCGGAAGCTAAGCAGGGTCGGGCCTGGTTAGTACTTGGATGGGAGACCGCCTGGGAATACCAGGTGCTGTAAGCTTTAATTTTTTTTTCTTTGCTTTCAGGCTTAATTTAAGGACGAACATTTACCGTTGTGGATAAAGTGTGATAAAAGTTGAACTGGAATAGCAGGAAAGACATATGAGCAAACAAACATGCTGACAAGCAAAAATAAATGGGCAATTTTGAAGCGCGAATCTTGCTTACGGCCATACCACTCTGAGAACGCTCGATCTCGTCTGATCTCGGAAGCTAAGCAGGGTCGGGCCTGGTTAGTACTTGGCTGGGAGACCGCCTGGGAATACCAGGTGCTGTAAGCTTTAATTTTTTTTTCTTTGCTTTCAGGCTTAATTTAAGGACGAACAGGTACCGTGGTGAATAAAGTGTGATAAAAGTTTAACTGGAATAGCAGGAAAGGCATATAAGCAAACAAACACGCTGACAATCAAAAATAAATTGGCAATTTCGAAGCGCAAATCTCGCTTACGGCCATACCACTCTGAGAACGCTCGATCTCGTCTGATCTCGGAAGCTAAGCAGGGTCGGGCCTGGTTAGTACTTGGATGGGAGACCGCCTGGGAATACCAGGTGCTGTAAGGTTTAATTTTTTTTTTCTTTGCTTTCATACTTAATTTAAGGACGAACATTTACCGTTGTGGATAAAGTGTGATAAAAGTTGAACTGGAATAGCAGGAAAGGCATATAAGCAAACAAACACGCTGACAAGCAAAAATAAATGGGCAATTTCGAGGTGCGAATCTCGCTTACGGCCATACCACTCTGAGAACGCTCGATCTCGTCTGATCTCGGAAGCTAAGCAGGGTCGGGCCTGGTTAGTACTTGGATGGGAGACCGCCTGGGAATACCAGGTGCTGTAAGCTTAAATTTTTTTTTTCTTTGCTTTCATACTTAATTTAAGGACGAACATTTACCGTTGTGGATAAAGTGTGATAAAAGTTGAACTGAAATAGCAGGAAAGGCATATGAGCAAACAAACACGCTGACAACTAAAATAAATGGGCAATTTCAAAGCATGAATCTCGCTTACGGCCATACCACTCTGAGAACGCTCGATCTCGTCTGATCTCGGGAGCTAAGCAGGGTCGGGCCTGGTTAGTACTTGGATGGGAGACCGCCTGGGAATACCAGGTGCTGTAAGCTTTAATTTTTTTTTCTTTGCTTTCAGGCTTAATTTAAGGACGAACATTTACCGTTGTGGATAAAGTGTGATAAAAGTTGAACTGGAATAGCAGGAAAGACATATGAGCAAACAAACATGCTGACAAGCAAAAATAAATGGGCAATTTTGAAGCGCGAATCTTGCTTACGGCCATACCACTCTGAGAACGCTCGATCTCGTCTGATCTCGGAAGCTAAGCAGGGTCGGGCCTGGTTAGTACTTGGATGGGAGACCGCCTGGGAATACCAGGTGCTGTAAGCTTTAATTTTTTTTTCTTTGCTTTCAGGCTTAATTTAAGGACGAACATTTACCGTTGTGGATAAAGTGTGATAAAAGTTGAACTGGAATAGCAGGAAAGGCATATAAGCAAACAAACACGCTGACAAGCAAAAATAAATGGGCAATTTCGAGGTGCGAATCTCGCTTACGGCCATACCACTCTGAGAACGCTCGATCTCGTCTGATCTCGGAAGCTAAGCAGGGTCGGGCCTGGTTAGTACTTGGATGGGAGACCGCCTGGGAATACCAGGTGCTGTAAGCTTAAATTTTTTTTTTCTTTGCTTTCATACTTAATTTAAGGACGAACATTTACCGTTGTGGATAAAGTGTGATAAAAGTTGAACTGGAATAGCAGGAAAGACATATGAGCAAACAAACATGCTGACAAGCAAAAATAAATGGGCAATTTTGAAGCGCGAATCTTGCTTACGGCCATACCACTCTGAGAACGCTCGATCTCGTCTGATCTCGGAAGCTAAGCAGGGTCGGGCCTGGTTAGTACTTGGATGGGAGACCGCCTGGGAATACCAGGTGCTGTAAGCTTTAACTTTTTTTTCTTTGCTTTCAGGCTTAATTTAAGGATGAACATTTACCGTGGTGAATAAAGTGTGATAAAAGTTGATCTGGAATAGCAGGAAAGGCATATGAGCAAACAAACATGATGACAACAAAAACAAATGGCCAATTTCGAAGCACATATCTCGCTTACGGCCATACCACTCTGAGAACGCTCGATCTCGTCTGATCTCGGAAGCTAAGCAGGGTCGGGCCTGGTTAGTACTTGGATGGGAGACCGCCTGGGAATACCAGGTGCTGTAAGCTTTAATTTTTTTTTCTTTGCTTTCAGGCTTAATTTAAGGACGAACAGGTACCGTGGTGAATAAAGTGTGATAAAAGTTGAACTGGAATAGCAGGAAAGGCATATAAGCAAACAAACACGCTGACAAGCAAAAATAAATTGGCAATTTCGAAGCGCAAATCTCGCTTACGGCCATACCACTCTGAGAACGCTCGATCTCGTCTGATCTCGGAAGCTAAGCAGGGTCGGGCCTGGTTAGTACTTGGATGGGAGACCGCCTGGGAATACCAGGTGCTGTAAGCTTAAATTTTTTTTTCTTTGCTTTCAGGCTTAATTTAAGGACGAACAGGTACCGTGGTGAATAAAGTGTGATAAAAGTTTAACTGGAATAGCAGGAAAGGCATATAAGCAAACAAACACGCTGACAAGCAAAAATAAATTGGCAATTTCGAAGCGCAAATCTCGCTTACGGCCATACCACTCTGAGAACGCTCGATCTCGTCTGATCTCGGAAGCTAAGCAGGGTCGGGCCTGGTTAGTACTTGGATGGGAGACCGCCTGGGAATACCAGGTGCTGTAAGCTTAAATTTTTTTTTTCTTTGCTTTCATACTTAATTTAAGGACGAACATTTACCGTTGTGGATAAAGTGTGATAAAAGTTGAACTGAAATAGCAGGAAAGGCATATGAGCAAACAAACACGCTGACAACTAAAATAAATGGGCAATTTCAAAGCATGAATCTCGCTTACGGCCATACCACTCTGAGAACGCTCGATCTCGTCTGATCTCGGAAGCTAAGCAGGGTCGGGCCTGGTTAGTACTTGGATGGGAGACCGCCTGGGAATACCAGGTGCTGTAAGCTTTAATTTTTTTTTCTTTGCTTTCAGGCTTAATTTAAGGACGAACATTTACCGTTGTGGATAAAGTGTGATAAAAGTTGAACTGGAATAGCAGGAAAGACATATGAGCAAACAAACATGCTGACAAGCAAAAATAAATGGGCAATTTTGAAGCGCGAATCTTGCTTACGGCCATACCACTCTGAGAACGCTCGATCTCGTCTGATCTCGGAAGCTAAGCAGGGTCGGGCCTGGTTAGTACTTGGATGGGAGACCGCCTGGGAATACCAGGTGCTGTAAGCTTTAATTTTTTTTTCTTTGCTTTCAGGCTTAATTTAAGGACGAACAGGTACCGTGGTGAATAAAGTGTGATAAAAGTTTAACTGGAATAGCAGGAAAGGCATATAAGCAAACAAACACGCTGACAATCAAAAATAAATTGGCAATTTCGAAGCGCAAATCTCGCTTACGGCCATACCACTCTGAGAACGCTCGATCTCGTCTGATCTCGGAAGCTAAGCAGGGTCGGGCCTGGTTAGTACTTGGATGGGAGACCTCCTGGGAATACCAGGTGCTGTAAGGTTTAATTTTTTTTTTCTTTGCTTTCATACTTAATTTAAGGACGAACATTTACCGTTGTGGATAAAGTGTGATAAAAGTTGAACTGGAATAGCAGGAAAGGCATATAAGCAAACAAACACGCTGACAAGCAAAAATAAATGGGCAATTTCGAGGTGCGAATCTCGCTTACGGCCATACCACTCTGAGAACGCTCGATCTCGTCTGATCTCGGAAGCTAAGCAGGGTCGGGCCTGGTTAGTACTTGGATGGGAGACCGCCTGGGAATACCAGGTGCTGTAAGCTTAAATTTTTTTTTTCTTTGCTTTCATACTTAATTTAAGGACGAACATTTACCGTTGTGGATAAAGTGTGATAAAAGTTGAACTGAAATAGCAGGAAAGGCATATGAGCAAACAAACACGCTGACAACTAAAATAAATGGGCAATTTCAAAGCATGAATCTCGCTTACGGCCATACCACTCTGAGAACGCTCGATCTCGTCTGATCTCGGAAGCTAAGCAGGGTCGGGCCTGGTTAGTACTTGGATGGGAGACCGCCTGGGAATACCAGGTGCTGTAAGCTTTAACTTTTTTTTCTTTGCTTTCAGGCTTAATTTAAGGACGAACATTTACCGTTGTGGATAAAGTGTGATAAAAGTTGAACTGGAATAGCAGGAAAGACATATGAGCAAACAAACATGCTGACAAGCAAAAATAAATGGGCAATTTTGAAGCGCGAATCTTGCTTACGGCCATACCACTCTGAGAACGCTCGATCTCGTCTGATCTCGGAAGCTAAGCAGGGTCGGGCCTGGTTAGTACTTGGATGGGAGACCGCCTGGGAATACCAGGTGCTGTAAGCTTTAACTTTTTTTTCTTTGCTTTCAGGCTTAATTTAAGGATGAACATTTACCGTGGTGAATAAAGTGTGATAAAAGTTGATCTGGAATAGCAGGAAAGGCATATGAGCAAACAAACATGATGACAACAAAAACAAATGGCCAATTTCGAAGCACATATCTCGCTTACGGCCATACCACTCTGAGAACGCTCGATCTCGTCTGATCTCGGAAGCTAAGCAGGGTCGGGCCTGGTTAGTACTTGGATGGGAGACCGCCTGGGAATACCAGGTGCTGTAAGCTTTAATTTTTTTTTCTTTGCTTTCAGGCTTAATTTAAGGACGAACAGGTACCGTGGTGAATAAAGTGTGATAAAAGTTTAACTGGAATAGCAGGAAAGGCATATAAGCAAACAAACACGCTGACAAGCAAAAATAAATTGGCAATTTCGAAGCGCAAATCTCGCTTACGGCCATACCACTCTGAGAACGCTCGATCTCGTCTGATCTCGGAAGCTAAGCAGGGTCGGGCCTGGTTAGTACTTGGATGGGAGACCGCCTGGGAATACCAGGTGCTGTAAGCTTAAATTTTTTTTTTCTTTGCTTTCATACTTAATTTAAGGACGAACATTTACCGTTGTGGATAAAGTGTGATAAAAGTTGAACTGAAATAGCAGGAAAGGCATATGAGCAAACAAACACGCTGACAACTAAAATAAATGGGCAATTTCAAAGCATGAATCTCGCTTACGGCCATACCACTCTGAGAACGCTCGATCTCGTCTGATCTCGGAAGCTAAGCAGGGTCGGGCCTGGTTAGTACTTGGATGGGAGACCGCCTGGGAATACCAGGTGCTGTAAGCTTTAATTTTTTTTTCTTTGCTTTCAGGCTTAATTTAAGGACGAACATTTACCGTTGTGGATAAAGTGTGATAAAAGTTGAACTGGAATAGCAGGAAAGACATATGAGCAAACAAACATGCTGACAAGCAAAAATAAATGGGCAATTTTGAAGCGCGAATCTTGCTTACGGCCATACCACTCTGAGAACGCTCGATCTCGTCTGATCTCGGAAGCTAAGCAGGGTCGGGCCTGGTTAGTACTTGGCTGGGAGACCGCCTGGGAATACCAGGTGCTGTAAGCTTTAATTTTTTTTTCTTTGCTTTCAGGCTTAATTTAAGGACGAACAGGTACCGTGGTGAATAAAGTGTGATAAAAGTTTAACTGGAATAGCAGGAAAGGCATATAAGCAAACAAACACGCTGACAATCAAAAATAAATTGGCAATTTCGAAGCGCAAATCTCGCTTACGGCCATACCACTCTGAGAACGCTCGATCTCGTCTGATCTCGGAAGCTAAGCAGGGTCGGGCCTGGTTAGTACTTGGATGGGAGACCGCCTGGGAATACCAGGTGCTGTAAGGTTTAATTTTTTTTTTCTTTGCTTTCATACTTAATTTAAGGACGAACATTTACCGTTGTGGATAAAGTGTGATAAAAGTTGAACTGGAATAGCAGGAAAGGCATATAAGCAAACAAACACGCTGACAAGCAAAAATAAATGGGCAATTTCGAGGTGCGAATCTCGCTTACGGCCATACCACTCTGAGAACGCTCGATCTCGTCTGATCTCGGAAGCTAAGCAGGGTCGGGCCTGGTTAGTACTTGGATGGGAGACCGCCTGGGAATACCAGGTGCTGTAAGCTTAAATTTTTTTTTTCTTTGCTTTCATACTTAATTTAAGGACGAACATTTACCGTTGTGGATAAAGTGTGATAAAAGTTGAACTGAAATAGCAGGAAAGGCATATGAGCAAACAAACACGCTGACAACTAAAATAAATGGGCAATTTCAAAGCATGAATCTCGCTTACGGCCATACCACTCTGAGAACGCTCGATCTCGTCTGATCTCGGGAGCTAAGCAGGGTCGGGCCTGGTTAGTACTTGGATGGGAGACCGCCTGGGAATACCAGGTGCTGTAAGCTTTAATTTTTTTTTCTTTGCTTTCAGGCTTAATTTAAGGACGAACATTTACCGTTGTGGATAAAGTGTGATAAAAGTTGAACTGGAATAGCAGGAAAGACATATGAGCAAACAAACATGCTGACAAGCAAAAATAAATGGGCAATTTTGAAGCGCGAATCTTGCTTACGGCCATACCACTCTGAGAACGCTCGATCTCGTCTGATCTCGGAAGCTAAGCAGGGTCGGGCCTGGTTAGTACTTGGATGGGAGACCGCCTGGGAATACCAGGTGCTGTAAGCTTTAATTTTTTTTTCTTTGCTTTCAGGCTTAATTTAAGGACGAACATTTACCGTTGTGGATAAAGTGTGATAAAAGTTGAACTGGAATAGCAGGAAAGGCATATAAGCAAACAAACACGCTGACAAGCAAAAATAAATGGGCAATTTCGAGGTGCGAATCTCGCTTACGGCCATACCACTCTGAGAACGCTCGATCTCGTCTGATCTCGGAAGCTAAGCAGGGTCGGGCCTGGTTAGTACTTGGATGGGAGACCGCCTGGGAATACCAGGTGCTGTAAGCTTAAATTTTTTTTTTCTTTGCTTTCATACTTAATTTAAGGACGAACATTTACCGTTGTGGATAAAGTGTGATAAAAGTTGAACTGGAATAGCAGGAAAGACATATGAGCAAACAAACATGCTGACAAGCAAAAATAAATGGGCAATTTTGAAGCGCGAATCTTGCTTACGGCCATACCACTCTGAGAACGCTCGATCTCGTCTGATCTCGGAAGCTAAGCAGGGTCGGGCCTGGTTAGTACTTGGATGGGAGACCGCCTGGGAATACCAGGTGCTGTAAGCTTTAACTTTTTTTTCTTTGCTTTCAGGCTTAATTTAAGGATGAACATTTACCGTGGTGAATAAAGTGTGATAAAAGTTGATCTGGAATAGCAGGAAAGGCATATGAGCAAACAAACATGATGACAACAAAAACAAATGGCCAATTTCGAAGCACATATCTCGCTTACGGCCATACCACTCTGAGAACGCTCGATCTCGTCTGATCTCGGAAGCTAAGCAGGGTCGGGCCTGGTTAGTACTTGGATGGGAGACCGCCTGGGAATACCAGGTGCTGTAAGCTTTAATTTTTTTTTCTTTGCTTTCAGGCTTAATTTAAGGACGAACAGGTACCGTGGTGAATAAAGTGTGATAAAAGTTGAACTGGAATAGCAGGAAAGGCATATAAGCAAACAAACACGCTGACAAGCAAAAATAAATTGGCAATTTCGAAGCGCAAATCTCGCTTACGGCCATACCACTCTGAGAACGCTCGATCTCGTCTGATCTCGGAAGCTAAGCAGGGTCGGGCCTGGTTAGTACTTGGATGGGAGACCGCCTGGGAATACCAGGTGCTGTAAGCTTAAATTTTTTTTTTCTTTGCTTTCATACTTAATTTAAGGACGAACATTTACCGTTGTGGATAAAGTGTGATAAAAGTTGAACTGAAATAGCAGGAAAGGCATATGAGCAAACAAACACGCTGACAACTAAAATAAATGGGCAATTTCAAAGCATGAATCTCGCTTACGGCCATACCACTCTGAGAACGCTCGATCTCGTCTGATCTCGGAAGCTAAGCAGGGTCGGGCCTGGTTAGTACTTGGATGGGAGACCGCCTGGGAATACCAGGTGCTGTAAGCTTTAATTTTTTTTTCTTTGCTTTCAGGCTTAATTTAAGGACGAACATTTACCGTTGTGGATAAAGTGTGATAAAAGTTGAACTGAAATAGCAGGAAAGGCATATGAGCAAACAAACACGCTGACAACTAAAATAAATGGGCAATTTCAAAGCATGAATCTCGCTTACGGCCATACCACTCTGAGAACGCTCGATCTCGTCTGATCTCGGAAGCTAAGCAGGGTCGGGCCTGGTTAGTACTTGGATGGGAGACCGCCTGGGAATACCAGGTGCTGTAAGCTTTAATTTTTTTTTCTTTGCTTTCAGGCTTAATTTAAGGACGAACATTTACCGTTGTGGATAAAGTGTGATAAAAGTTGAACTGGAATAGCAGGAAAGACATATGAGCAAACAAACATGCTGACAAGCAAAAATAAATGGGCAATTTTGAAGCGCGAATCTTGCTTACGGCCATACCACTCTGAGAACGCTCGATCTCGTCTGATCTCGGAAGCTAAGCAGGGTCGGGCCTGGTTAGTACTTGGCTGGGAGACCGCCTGGGAATACCAGGTGCTGTAAGCTTTAATTTTTTTTTCTTTGCTTTCAGGCTTAATTTAAGGACGAACAGGTACCGTGGTGAATAAAGTGTGATAAAAGTTTAACTGGAATAGCAGGAAAGGCATATAAGCAAACAAACACGCTGACAATCAAAAATAAATTGGCAATTTCGAAGCGCAAATCTCGCTTACGGCCATACCACTCTGAGAACGCTCGATCTCGTCTGATCTCGGAAGCTAAGCAGGGTCGGGCCTGGTTAGTACTTGGATGGGAGACCGCCTGGGAATACCAGGTGCTGTAAGGTTTAATTTTTTTTTTCTTTGCTTTCATACTTAATTTAAGGACGAACATTTACCGTTGTGGATAAAGTGTGATAAAAGTTGAACTGGAATAGCAGGAAAGGCATATAAGCAAACAAACACGCTGACAAGCAAAAATAAATGGGCAATTTCGAGGTGCGAATCTCGCTTACGGCCATACCACTCTGAGAACGCTCGATCTCGTCTGATCTCGGAAGCTAAGCAGGGTCGGGCCTGGTTAGTACTTGGATGGGAGACCGCCTGCGAATACCAGGTGCTGTAAGCTTAAATTTTTTTTTTCTTTGCTTTCATACTTAATTTAAGGACGAACATTTACCGTTGTGGATAAAGTGTGATAAAAGTTGAACTGAAATAGCAGGAAAGGCATATGAGCAAACAAACACGCTGACAACTAAAATAAATGGGCAATTTCAAAGCATGAATCTCGCTTACGGCCATACCACTCTGAGAACGCTCGATCTCGTCTGATCTCGGAAGCTAAGCAGGGTCGGGCCTGGTTAGTACTTGGATGGGAGACCGCCTGGGAATACCAGGTGCTGTAAGCTTTAATTTTTTTTTCTTTGCTTTCAGGCTTAATTTAAGGACGAACATTTACCGTTGTGGATAAAGTGTGATAAAAGTTGAACTGGAATAGCAGGAAAGACATATGAGCAAACAAACATGCTGACAAGCAAAAATAAATGGGCAATTTTGAAGCGCGAATCTTGCTTACGGCCATACCACTCTGAGAACGCTCGATCTCGTCTGATCTCGGAAGCTAAGCAGGGTCGGGCCTGGTTAGTACTTGGATGGGAGACCGCCTGGGAATACCAGGTGCTGTAAGCTTTAATTTTTTTTTCTTTGCTTTCAGGCTTAATTTAAGGACGAACAGGTACCGTGGTGAATAAAGTGTGATAAAAGTTTAACTGGAATAGCAGGAAAGGCATATAAGCAAACAAACACGCTGACAATCAAAAATAAATTGGCAATTTCGAAGCGCAAATCTCGCTTACGGCCATACCACTCTGAGAACGCTCGATCTCGTCTGATCTCGGAAGCTAAGCAGGGTCGGGCCTGGTTAGTACTTGGATGGGAGACCGCCTGGGAATACCAGGTGCTGTAAGCTTTAATTTTTTTTTTCTTTGCTTTCATACTTAATTTAAGGACGAACATTTACCGTTGTGGATAAAGTGTGATAAAAGTTGAACTGGAATAGCAGGAAAGGCATATAAGCAAACAAACACGCTGACAAGCAAAAATAAATGGGCAATTTCGAGGTGCGAATCTCGCTTACGGCCATACCACTCTGAGAACGCTCGATCTCGTCTGATCTCGGAAGCTAAGCAGCGTCGGGCCTGGTTAGTACTTGGATGGGAGACCGCCTGGGAATACCAGGTGCTGTAAGCTTAAATTTTTTTTTTCTTTGCTTTCATACTTAATTTAAGGACGAACATTTACCGTTGTGGATAAAGTGTGATAAAAGTTGAACTGAAATAGCAGGAAAGGCATATGAGCAAACAAACACGCTGACAACTAAAATAAATGGGCAATTTCAAAGCATGAATCTCGCTTACGGCCATACCACTCTGAGAACGCTCGATCTCGTCTGATCTCGGAAGCTAAGCAGGGTCGGGCCTGGTTAGTACTTGGATGGGAGACCGCCTGGGAATACCAGGTGCTGTAAGCTTTAACTTTTTTTTCTTTGCTTTCAGGCTTAATTTAAGGACGAACATTTACCGTTGTGGATAAAGTGTGATAAAAGTTGAACTGGAATAGCAGGAAAGACATATGAGCAAACAAACATGCTGACAAGCAAAAATAAATGGGCAATTTTGAAGCGCGAATCTTGCTTACGGCCATACCACTCTGAGAACGCTCGATCTCGTCTGATCTCGGAAGCTAAGCAGGGTCGGGCCTGGTTAGTACTTGGATGGGAGACCGCCTGGGAATACCAGGTGCTGTAAGCTTTAATTTTTTTTTCTTTGCTTTCAGGCTTAATTTAAGGACGAACATTTACCGTTGTGGATAAAGTGTGATAAAAGTTGAACTGGAATAGCAGGAAAGACATATGAGCAAACAAACATGCTGACAAGCAAAAATAAATGGGCAATTTTGAAGCGCGAATCTCGCTTACGGCCATACCACTCTGAGAACGCTCGATCTCGTCTGATCTCGGAAGCTAAGCAGGGTCGGGCCTGGTCAGTACTTGGATGGGAGACCGCCTGGGAATACCAGGTGCTGTAAGCTTTAATTTTTTTTTCTTTGCTTTCATGCTTAATTTAAGGACGAACATTTACCGTGGTGAATAAAGTGTGATAAAAGTTGAACTGGAATAGCAGGAAAGGCATATAAGCAAACAAACACGCTGACAAGCAAAAATAAATGGGCAATTTCGAGGTGCGAATCTCGCTTACGGCCATACCACTCTGAGAACGCTCGATCTCGTCTGATCTCGGAAGCTAAGCAGGGTCGGGCCTGGTTAGTACTTGGATGGGAGACCGCCTGGGAATACCAGGTGCTGTAAGCTTTAATTTTTTTTTCTTTGCTTTCAGGCTTAATTTAAGGACGAACATTTACCGTTGTGGATAAAGTGTGATAAAAGTTGAACTGGAATAGCAGGAAAGACATATGAGCAAACAAACATGCTGACAAGCAAAAATAAATGGGCAATTTTGAAGCGCGAATCTTGCTTACGGCCATACCACTCTGAGAACGCTCGATCTCGTCTGATCTCGGAAGCTAAGCAGGGTCGGGCCTGGTTAGTACTTGGATGGGAGACCGCCTGGGAATACCAGGTGCTGTAAGCTTTAACTTTTTTTTCTTTGCTTTCAGGCTTAATTTAAGGATGAACATTTACCGTGGTGAATAAAGTGTGATAAAAGTTGATCTGGAATAGCAGGAAAGGCATATGAGCAAACAAACATGATGACAACAAAAACAAATGGCCAATTTCGAAGCACATATCTCGCTTACGGCCATACCACTCTGAGAACGCTCGATCTCGTCTGATCTCGGAAGCTAAGCAGGGTCGGGCCTGGTTAGTACTTGGATGGGAGACCGCCTGGGAATACCAGGTGCTGTAAGCTTTAATTTTTTTTTCTTTGCTTTCAGGCTTAATTTAAGGATGAACATTTACCGTGGTGAATAAAGTGTGATAAAAGTTGATCTGGAATAGCAGGAAAGGCATATGAGCAAACAAACATGATGACAACAAAAACAAATGGCCAATTTCGAAGCACATATCTCGCTTACGGCCATACCACTCTGAGAACGCTCGATCTCGTCTGATCTCGGAAGCTAAGCAGGGTCGGGCCTGGTTAGTACTTGGATGGGAGACCGCCTGGGAATACCAGGTGCTGTAAGCTTTAATTTTTTTTTCTTTGCTTTCAGGCTTAATTTAAGGACGAACAGGTACCGTGGTGAATAAAGTGTGATAAAAGTTGAACTGGAATAGCAGGAAAGGCATATAAGCAAACAAACACGCTGACAAGCAAAAATAAATTGGCAATTTCGAAGCGCAAATCTCGCTTACGGCCATACCACTCTGAGAACGCTCGATCTCGTCTGATCTCGGAAGCTAAGCAGGGTCGGGCCTGGTTAGTACTTGGATGGGAGACCGCCTGGGAATACCAGGTGCTGTAAGCTTTAATTTTTTTTTTCTTTGCTTTCATACTTAATTTAAGGACGAACATTTACCGTTGTGGATAAAGTGTGATAAAAGTTGAACTGAAATAGCAGGAAAGGCATATGAGCAAACAAACACGCTGACAACTAAAATAAATGGGCAATTTCAAAGCATGAATCTCGCTTACGGCCATACCACTCTGAGAACGCTCGATCTCGTCTGATCTCGGAAGCTAAGCAGGGTCGGGCCTGGTTAGTACTTGGATGGGAGACCGCCTGGGAATACCAGGTGCTGTAAGCTTTAATTTTTTTTTCTTTGCTTTCAGGCTTAATTTAAGGACGAACATTTACCGTTGTGGATAAAGTGTGATAAAAGTTGAACTGGAATAGCAGGAAAGACATATGAGCAAACAAACATGCTGACAAGCAAAAATAAATGGGCAATTTTGAAGCGCGAATCTTGCTTACGGCCATACCACTCTGAGAACGCTCGATCTCGTCTGATCTCGGAAGCTAAGCAGGGTCGGGCCTGGTTAGTACTTGGCTGGGAGACCGCCTGGGAATACCAGGTGCTGTAAGCTTTAATTTTTTTTTCTTTGCTTTCAGGCTTAATTTAAGGACGAACAGGTACCGTGGTGAATAAAGTGTGATAAAAGTTTAACTGGAATAGCAGGAAAGGCATATAAGCAAACAAACACGCTGACAATCAAAAATAAATTGGCAATTTCGAAGCGCAAATCTCGCTTACGGCCATACCACTCTGAGAACGCTCGATCTCGTCTGATCTCGGAAGCTAAGCAGGGTCGGGCCTGGTTAGTACTTGGATGGGAGACCGCCTGGGAATACCAGGTGCTGTAAGGTTTAATTTTTTTTTTCTTTGCTTTCATACTTAATTTAAGGACGAACATTTACCGTTGTGGATAAAGTGTGATAAAAGTTGAACTGGAATAGCAGGAAAGGCATATAAGCAAACAAACACGCTGACAAGCAAAAATAAATGGGCAATTTCGAGGTGCGAATCTCGCTTACGGCCATACCACTCTGAGAACGCTCGATCTCGTCTGATCTCGGAAGCTAAGCAGGGTCGGGCCTGGTTAGTACTTGGATGGGAGACCGCCTGGGAATACCAGGTGCTGTAAGCTTAAATTTTTTTTTTCTTTGCTTTCATACTTAATTTAAGGACGAACATTTACCGTTGTGGATAAAGTGTGATAAAAGTTGAACTGAAATAGCAGGAAAGGCATATGAGCAAACAAACACGCTGACAACTAAAATAAATGGGCAATTTCAAAGCATGAATCTCGCTTACGGCCATACCACTCTGAGAACGCTCGATCTCGTCTGATCTCGGGAGCTAAGCAGGGTCGGGCCTGGTTAGTACTTGGATGGGAGACCGCCTGGGAATACCAGGTGCTGTAAGCTTTAATTTTTTTTTCTTTGCTTTCAGGCTTAATTTAAGGACGAACATTTACCGTTGTGGATAAAGTGTGATAAAAGTTGAACTGGAATAGCAGGAAAGACATATGAGCAAACAAACATGCTGACAAGCAAAAATAAATGGGCAATTTTGAAGCGCGAATCTTGCTTACGGCCATACCACTCTGAGAACGCTCGATCTCGTCTGATCTCGGAAGCTAAGCAGGGTCGGGCCTGGTTAGTACTTGGATGGGAGACCGCCTGGGAATACCAGGTGCTGTAAGCTTTAATTTTTTTTTCTTTGCTTTCAGGCTTAATTTAAGGACGAACATTTACCGTTGTGGATAAAGTGTGATAAAAGTTGAACTGGAATAGCAGGAAAGGCATATAAGCAAACAAACACGCTGACAAGCAAAAATAAATGGGCAATTTCGAGGTGCGAATCTCGCTTACGGCCATACCACTCTGAGAACGCTCGATCTCGTCTGATCTCGGAAGCTAAGCAGGGTCGGGCCTGGTTAGTACTTGGATGGGAGACCGCCTGGGAATACCAGGTGCTGTAAGCTTAAATTTTTTTTTTCTTTGCTTTCATACTTAATTTAAGGACGAACATTTACCGTTGTGGATAAAGTGTGATAAAAGTTGAACTGGAATAGCAGGAAAGACATATGAGCAAACAAACATGCTGACAAGCAAAAATAAATGGGCAATTTTGAAGCGCGAATCTTGCTTACGGCCATACCACTCTGAGAACGCTCGATCTCGTCTGATCTCGGAAGCTAAGCAGGGTCGGGCCTGGTTAGTACTTGGATGGGAGACCGCCTGGGAATACCAGGTGCTGTAAGCTTTAACTTTTTTTTCTTTGCTTTCAGGCTTAATTTAAGGATGAACATTTACCGTGGTGAATAAAGTGTGATAAAAGTTGATCTGGAATAGCAGGAAAGGCATATGAGCAAACAAACATGATGACAACAAAAACAAATGGCCAATTTCGAAGCACATATCTCGCTTACGGCCATACCACTCTGAGAACGCTCGATCTCGTCTGATCTCGGAAGCTAAGCAGGGTCGGGCCTGGTTAGTACTTGGATGGGAGACCGCCTGGGAATACCAGGTGCTGTAAGCTTTAATTTTTTTTTCTTTGCTTTCAGGCTTAATTTAAGGACGAACAGGTACCGTGGTGAATAAAGTGTGATAAAAGTTGAACTGGAATAGCAGGAAAGGCATATAAGCAAACAAACACGCTGACAAGTAAAAATAAATTGGCAATTTCGAAGCGCAAATCTCGCTTACGGCCATACCACTCTGAGAACGCTCGATCTCGTCTGATCTCGGAAGCTAAGCAGGGTCGGGCCTGGTTAGTACTTGGATGGGAGACCGCCTGGGAATACCAGGTGCTGTAAGCTTAAATTTTTTTTTTCTTTGCTTTCATACTTAATTTAAGGACGAACATTTACCGTTGTGGATAAAGTGTGATAAAAGTTGAACTGAAATAGCAGGAAAGGCATATGAGCAAACAAACACGCTGACAACTAAAATAAATGGGCAATTTCAAAGCATGAATCTCGCTTACGGCCATACCACTCTGAGAACGCTCGATCTCGTCTGATCTCGGAAGCTAAGCAGGGTCGGGCCTGGTTAGTACTTGGATGGGAGACCGCCTGGGAATACCAGGTGCTGTAAGCTTTAATTTTTTTTTCTTTGCTTTCAGGCTTAATTTAAGGACGAACATTTACCGTTGTGGATAAAGTGTGATAAAAGTTGAACTGAAATAGCAGGAAAGGCATATGAGCAAACAAACACGCTGACAACTAAAATAAATGGGCAATTTCAAAGCATGAATCTCGCTTACGGCCATACCACTCTGAGAACGCTCGATCTCGTCTGATCTCGGAAGCTAAGCAGGGTCGGGCCTGGTTAGTACTTGGATGGGAGACCGCCTGGGAATACCAGGTGCTGTAAGCTTTAATTTTTTTTTCTTTGCTTTCAGGCTTAATTTAAGGACGAACATTTACCGTTGTGGATAAAGTGTGATAAAAGTTGAACTGGAATAGCAGGAAAGACATATGAGCAAACAAACATGCTGACAAGCAAAAATAAATGGGCAATTTTGAAGCGCGAATCTTGCTTACGGCCATACCACTCTGAGAACGCTCGATCTCGTCTGATCTCGGAAGCTAAGCAGGGTCGGGCCTGGTTAGTACTTGGCTGGGAGACCGCCTGGGAATACCAGGTGCTGTAAGCTTTAATTTTTTTTTCTTTGCTTTCAGGCTTAATTTAAGGACGAACAGGTACCGTGGTGAATAAAGTGTGATAAAAGTTTAACTGGAATAGCAGGAAAGGCATATAAGCAAACAAACACGCTGACAATCAAAAATAAATTGGCAATTTCGAAGCGCAAATCTCGCTTACGGCCATACCACTCTGAGAACGCTCGATCTCGTCTGATCTCGGAAGCTAAGCAGGGTCGGGCCTGGTTAGTACTTGGATGGGAGACCGCCTGGGAATACCAGGTGCTGTAAGGTTTAATTTTTTTTTTCTTTGCTTTCATACTTAATTTAAGGACGAACATTTACCGTTGTGGATAAAGTGTGATAAAAGTTGAACTGGAATAGCAGGAAAGGCATATAAGCAAACAAACACGCTGACAAGCAAAAATAAATGGGCAATTTCGAGGTGCGAATCTCGCTTACGGCCATACCACTCTGAGAACGCTCGATCTCGTCTGATCTCGGAAGCTAAGCAGGGTCGGGCCTGGTTAGTACTTGGATGGGAGACCGCCTGGGAATACCAGGTGCTGTAAGCTTAAATTTTTTTTTTCTTTGCTTTCATACTTAATTTAAGGACGAACATTTACCGTTGTGGATAAAGTGTGATAAAAGTTGAACTGAAATAGCAGGAAAGGCATATGAGCAAACAAACACGCTGACAACTAAAATAAATGGGCAATTTCAAAGCATGAATCTCGCTTACGGCCATACCACTCTGAGAACGCTCGATCTCGTCTGATCTCGGAAGCTAAGCAGGGTCGGGCCTGGTTAGTACTTGGATGGGAGACCGCCTGGGAATACCAGGTGCTGTAAGCTTTAATTTTTTTTTCTTTGCTTTCAGGCTTAATTTAAGGACGAACATTTACCGTTGTGGATAAAGTGTGATAAAAGTTGAACTGGAATAGCAGGAAAGACATATGAGCAAACAAACATGCTGACAAGCAAAAATAAATGGGCAATTTTGAAGCGCGAATCTTGCTTACGGCCATACCACTCTGAGAACGCTCGATCTCGTCTGATCTCGGAAGCTAAGCAGGGTCGGGCCTGGTTAGTACTTGGATGGGAGACCGCCTGGGAATACCAGGTGCTGTAAGCTTTAATTTTTTTTTCTTTGCTTTCAGGCTTAATTTAAGGACGAACAGGTACCGTGGTGAATAAAGTGTGATAAAAGTTTAACTGGAATAGCAGGAAAGGCATATAAGCAAACAAACACGCTGACAATCAAAAATAAATTGGCAATTTCGAAGCGCAAATCTCGCTTACGGCCATACCACTCTGAGAACGCTCGATCTCGTCTGATCTCGGAAGCTAAGCAGGGTCGGGCCTGGTTAGTACTTGGATGGGAGACCGCCTGGGAATACCAGGTGCTGTAAGCTTTAACTTTTTTTTCTTTGCTTTCAGGCTTAATTTAAGGACGAACATTTACCGTTGTGGATAAAGTGTGATAAAAGTTGAACTGGAATAGCAGGAAAGACATATGAGCAAACAAACATGCTGACAAGCAAAAATAAATGGGCAATTTTGAAGCGCGAATCTTGCTTACGGCCATACCACTCTGAGAACGCTCGATCTCGTCTGATCTCGGAAGCTAAGCAGGGTCGGGCCTGGTTAGTACTTGGATGGGAGACCGCCTGGGAATACCAGGTGCTGTAAGCTTTAATTTTTTTTTCTTTGCTTTCAGGCTTAATTTAAGGACGAACATTTACCGTTGTGGATAAAGTGTGATAAAAGTTGAACTGGAATAGCAGGAAAGACATATGAGCAAACAAACATGCTGACAAGCAAAAATAAATGGGCAATTTTGAAGCGCGAATCTCGCTTACGGCCATACCACTCTGAGAACGCTCGATCTCGTCTGATCTCGGAAGCTAAGCAGGGTCGGGCCTGGTCAGTACTTGGATGGGAGACCGCCTGGGAATACCAGGTGCTGTAAGCTTTAATTTTTTTTTCTTTGCTTTCATGCTTAATTTAAGGACGAACATTTACCGTGGTGAATAAAGTGTGATAAAAGTTGAACTGGAATAGCAGGAAAGGCATATAAGCAAACAAACACGCTGACAAGCAAAAATAAATGGGCAATTTCGAGGTGCGAATCTCGCTTACGGCCATACCACTCTGAGAACGCTCGATCTCGTCTGATCTCGGAAGCTAAGCAGGGTCGGGCCTGGTTAGTACTTGGATGGGAGACCGCCTGGGAATACCAGGTGCTGTAAGCTTTAATTTTTTTTTCTTTGCTTTCAGGCTTAATTTAAGGACGAACATTTACCGTTGTGGATAAAGTGTGATAAAAGTTGAACTGGAATAGCAGGAAAGACATATGAGCAAACAAACATGCTGACAAGCAAAAATAAATGGGCAATTTTGAAGCGCGAATCTTGCTTACGGCCATACCACTCTGAGAACGCTCGATCTCGTCTGATCTCGGAAGCTAAGCAGGGTCGGGCCTGGTTAGTACTTGGATGGGAGACCGCCTGGGAATACCAGGTGCTGTAAGCTTTAACTTTTTTTTCTTTGCTTTCAGGCTTAATTTAAGGATGAACATTTACCGTGGTGAATAAAGTGTGATAAAAGTTGATCTGGAATAGCAGGAAAGGCATATGAGCAAACAAACATGATGACAACAAAAACAAATGGCCAATTTCGAAGCACATATCTCGCTTACGGCCATACCACTCTGAGAACGCTCGATCTCGTCTGATCTCGGAAGCTAAGCAGGGTCGGGCCTGGTTAGTACTTGGATGGGAGACCGCCTGGGAATACCAGGTGCTGTAAGCTTTAATTTTTTTTTCTTTGCTTTCAGGCTTAATTTAAGGATGAACATTTACCGTGGTGAATAAAGTGTGATAAAAGTTGATCTGGAATAGCAGGAAAGGCATATGAGCAAACAAACATGATGACAACAAAAACAAATGGCCAATTTCGAAGCACATATCTCGCTTACGGCCATACCACTCTGAGAACGCTCGATCTCGTCTGATCTCGGAAGCTAAGCAGGGTCGGGCCTGGTTAGTACTTGGATGGGAGACCGCCTGGGAATACCAGGTGCTGTAAGCTTTAATTTTTTTTTCTTTGCTTTCAGGCTTAATTTAAGGACGAACAGGTACCGTGGTGAATAAAGTGTGATAAAAGTTGAACTGGAATAGCAGGAAAGGCATATAAGCAAACAAACACGCTGACAAGCAAAAATAAATTGGCAATTTCGAAGCGCAAATCTCGCTTACGGCCATACCACTCTGAGAACGCTCGATCTCGTCTGATCTCGGAAGCTAAGCAGGGTCGGGCCTGGTTAGTACTTGGATGGGAGACCGCCTGGGAATACCAGGTGCTGTAAGCTTTAATTTTTTTTTTCTTTGCTTTCATACTTAATTTAAGGACGAACATTTACCGTTGTGGATAAAGTGTGATAAAAGTTGAACTGAAATAGCAGGAAAGGCATATGAGCAAACAAACACGCTGACAACTAAAATAAATGGGCAATTTCAAAGCATGAATCTCGCTTACGGCCATACCACTCTGAGAACGCTCGATCTCGTCTGATCTCGGAAGCTAAGCAGGGTCGGGCCTGGTTAGTACTTGGATGGGAGACCGCCTGGGAATACCAGGTGCTGTAAGCTTTAATTTTTTTTTCTTTGCTTTCAGGCTTAATTTAAGGACGAACATTTACCGTTGTGGATAAAGTGTGATAAAAGTTGAACTGGAATAGCAGGAAAGACATATGAGCAAACAAACATGCTGACAAGCAAAAATAAATGGGCAATTTTGAAGCGCGAATCTTGCTTACGGCCATACCACTCTGAGAACGCTCGATCTCGTCTGATCTCGGAAGCTAAGCAGGGTCGGGCCTGGTTAGTACTTGGCTGGGAGACCGCCTGGGAATACCAGGTGCTGTAAGCTTTAATTTTTTTTTCTTTGCTTTCAGGCTTAATTTAAGGACGAACAGGTACCGTGGTGAATAAAGTGTGATAAAAGTTTAACTGGAATAGCAGGAAAGGCATATAAGCAAACAAACACGCTGACAATCAAAAATAAATTGGCAATTTCGAAGCGCAAATCTCGCTTACGGCCATACCACTCTGAGAACGCTCGATCTCGTCTGATCTCGGAAGCTAAGCAGGGTCGGGCCTGGTTAGTACTTGGATGGGAGACCGCCTGGGAATACCAGGTGCTGTAAGGTTTAATTTTTTTTTTCTTTGCTTTCATACTTAATTTAAGGACGAACATTTACCGTTGTGGATAAAGTGTGATAAAAGTTGAACTGGAATAGCAGGAAAGGCATATAAGCAAACAAACACGCTGACAAGCAAAAATAAATGGGCAATTTCGAGGTGCGAATCTCGCTTACGGCCATACCACTCTGAGAACGCTCGATCTCGTCTGATCTCGGAAGCTAAGCAGGGTCGGGCCTGGTTAGTACTTGGATGGGAGACCGCCTGGGAATACCAGGTGCTGTAAGCTTAAATTTTTTTTTTCTTTGCTTTCATACTTAATTTAAGGACGAACATTTACCGTTGTGGATAAAGTGTGATAAAAGTTGAACTGAAATAGCAGGAAAGGCATATGAGCAAACAAACACGCTGACAACTAAAATAAATGGGCAATTTCAAAGCATGAATCTCGCTTACGGCCATACCACTCTGAGAACGCTCGATCTCGTCTGATCTCGGGAGCTAAGCAGGGTCGGGCCTGGTTAGTACTTGGATGGGAGACCGCCTGGGAATACCAGGTGCTGTAAGCTTTAATTTTTTTTTCTTTGCTTTCAGGCTTAATTTAAGGACGAACATTTACCGTTGTGGATAAAGTGTGATAAAAGTTGAACTGGAATAGCAGGAAAGACATATGAGCAAACAAACATGCTGACAAGCAAAAATAAATGGGCAATTTTGAAGCGCGAATCTTGCTTACGGCCATACCACTCTGAGAACGCTCGATCTCGTCTGATCTCGGAAGCTAAGCAGGGTCGGGCCTGGTTAGTACTTGGATGGGAGACCGCCTGGGAATACCAGGTGCTGTAAGCTTTAATTTTTTTTTCTTTGCTTTCAGGCTTAATTTAAGGACGAACATTTACCGTTGTGGATAAAGTGTGATAAAAGTTGAACTGGAATAGCAGGAAAGGCATATAAGCAAACAAACACGCTGACAAGCAAAAATAAATGGGCAATTTCGAGGTGCGAATCTCGCTTACGGCCATACCACTCTGAGAACGCTCGATCTCGTCTGATCTCGGAAGCTAAGCAGGGTCGGGCCTGGTTAGTACTTGGATGGGAGACCGCCTGGGAATACCAGGTGCTGTAAGCTTAAATTTTTTTTTTCTTTGCTTTCATACTTAATTTAAGGACGAACATTTACCGTTGTGGATAAAGTGTGATAAAAGTTGAACTGGAATAGCAGGAAAGACATATGAGCAAACAAACATGCTGACAAGCAAAAATAAATGGGCAATTTTGAAGCGCGAATCTTGCTTACGGCCATACCACTCTGAGAACGCTCGATCTCGTCTGATCTCGGAAGCTAAGCAGGGTCGGGCCTGGTTAGTACTTGGATGGGAGACCGCCTGGGAATACCAGGTGCTGTAAGCTTTAACTTTTTTTTCTTTGCTTTCAGGCTTAATTTAAGGATGAACATTTACCGTGGTGAATAAAGTGTGATAAAAGTTGATCTGGAATAGCAGGAAAGGCATATGAGCAAACAAACATGATGACAACAAAAACAAATGGCCAATTTCGAAGCACATATCTCGCTTACGGCCATACCACTCTGAGAACGCTCGATCTCGTCTGATCTCGGAAGCTAAGCAGGGTCGGGCCTGGTTAGTACTTGGATGGGAGACCGCCTGGGAATACCAGGTGCTGTAAGCTTTAATTTTTTTTTCTTTGCTTTCAGGCTTAATTTAAGGACGAACAGGTACCGTGGTGAATAAAGTGTGATAAAAGTTGAACTGGAATAGCAGGAAAGGCATATAAGCAAACAAACACGCTGACAAGTAAAAATAAATTGGCAATTTCGAAGCGCAAATCTCGCTTACGGCCATACCACTCTGAGAACGCTCGATCTCGTCTGATCTCGGAAGCTAAGCAGGGTCGGGCCTGGTTAGTACTTGGATGGGAGACCGCCTGGGAATACCAGGTGCTGTAAGCTTAAATTTTTTTTTTCTTTGCTTTCATACTTAATTTAAGGACGAACATTTACCGTTGTGGATAAAGTGTGATAAAAGTTGAACTGAAATAGCAGGAAAGGCATATGAGCAAACAAACACGCTGACAACTAAAATAAATGGGCAATTTCAAAGCATGAATCTCGCTTACGGCCATACCACTCTGAGAACGCTCGATCTCGTCTGATCTCGGAAGCTAAGCAGGGTCGGGCCTGGTTAGTACTTGGATGGGAGACCGCCTGGGAATACCAGGTGCTGTAAGCTTTAATTTTTTTTTCTTTGCTTTCAGGCTTAATTTAAGGACGAACATTTACCGTTGTGGATAAAGTGTGATAAAAGTTGAACTGGAATAGCAGGAAAGACATATGAGCAAACAAACATGCTGACAAGCAAAAATAAATGGGCAATTTTGAAGCGCGAATCTTGCTTACGGCCATACCACTCTGAGAACGCTCGATCTCGTCTGATCTCGGAAGCTAAGCAGGGTCGGGCCTGGTTAGTACTTGGCTGGGAGACCGCCTGGGAATACCAGGTGCTGTAAGCTTTAATTTTTTTTTCTTTGCTTTCAGGCTTAATTTAAGGACGAACAGGTACCGTGGTGAATAAAGTGTGATAAAAGTTTAACTGGAATAGCAGGAAAGGCATATAAGCAAACAAACACGCTGACAATCAAAAATAAATTGGCAATTTCGAAGCGCAAATCTCGCTTACGGCCATACCACTCTGAGAACGCTCGATCTCGTCTGATCTCGGAAGCTAAGCAGGGTCGGGCCTGGTTAGTACTTGGATGGGAGACCGCCTGGGAATACCAGGTGCTGTAAGGTTTAATTTTTTTTTTCTTTGCTTTCATACTTAATTTAAGGACGAACATTTACCGTTGTGGATAAAGTGTGATAAAAGTTGAACTGGAATAGCAGGAAAGGCATATAAGCAAACAAACACGCTGACAAGCAAAAATAAATGGGCAATTTCGAGGTGCGAATCTCGCTTACGGCCATACCACTCTGAGAACGCTCGATCTCGTCTGATCTCGGAAGCTAAGCAGGGTCGGGCCTGGTTAGTACTTGGATGGGAGACCGCCTGGGAATACCAGGTGCTGTAAGCTTAAATTTTTTTTTTCTTTGCTTTCATACTTAATTTAAGGACGAACATTTACCGTTGTGGATAAAGTGTGATAAAAGTTGAACTGAAATAGCAGGAAAGGCATATGAGCAAACAAACACGCTGACAACTAAAATAAATGGGCAATTTCAAAGCATGAATCTCGCTTACGGCCATACCACTCTGAGAACGCTCGATCTCGTCTGATCTCGGAAGCTAAGCAGGGTCGGGCCTGGTTAGTACTTGGATGGGAGACCGCCTGGGAATACCAGGTGCTGTAAGCTTTAATTTTTTTTTCTTTGCTTTCAGGCTTAATTTAAGGACGAACATTTACCGTTGTGGATAAAGTGTGATAAAAGTTGAACTGGAATAGCAGGAAAGACATATGAGCAAACAAACATGCTGACAAGCAAAAATAAATGGGCAATTTTGAAGCGCGAATCTTGCTTACGGCCATACCACTCTGAGAACGCTCGATCTCGTCTGATCTCGGAAGCTAAGCAGGGTCGGGCCTGGTTAGTACTTGGATGGGAGACCGCCTGGGAATACCAGGTGCTGTAAGCTTTAATTTTTTTTTCTTTGCTTTCAGGCTTAATTTAAGGACGAACAGGTACCGTGGTGAATAAAGTGTGATAAAAGTTTAACTGGAATAGCAGGAAAGGCATATAAGCAAACAAACACGCTGACAATCAAAAATAAATTGGCAATTTCGAAGCGCAAATCTCGCTTACGGCCATACCACTCTGAGAACGCTCGATCTCGTCTGATCTCGGAAGCTAAGCAGGGTCGGGCCTGGTTAGTACTTGGATGGGAGACCGCCTGGGAATACCAGGTGCTGTAAGCTTTAATTTTTTTTTTCTTTGCTTTCATACTTAATTTAAGGACGAACATTTACCGTTGTGGATAAAGTGTGATAAAAGTTGAACTGGAATAGCAGGAAAGGCATATAAGCAAACAAACACGCTGACAAGCAAAAATAAATGGGCAATTTCGAGGTGCGAATCTCGCTTACGGCCATACCACTCTGAGAACGCTCGATCTCGTCTGATCTCGGAAGCTAAGCAGCGTCGGGCCTGGTTAGTACTTGGATGGGAGACCGCCTGGGAATACCAGGTGCTGTAAGCTTAAATTTTTTTTTTCTTTGCTTTCATACTTAATTTAAGGACGAACATTTACCGTTGTGGATAAAGTGTGATAAAAGTTGAACTGAAATAGCAGGAAAGGCATATGAGCAAACAAACACGCTGACAACTAAAATAAATGGGCAATTTCAAAGCATGAATCTCGCTTACGGCCATACCACTCTGAGAACGCTCGATCTCGTCTGATCTCGGAAGCTAAGCAGGGTCGGGCCTGGTTAGTACTTGGATGGGAGACCGCCTGGGAATACCAGGTGCTGTAAGCTTTAACTTTTTTTTCTTTGCTTTCAGGCTTAATTTAAGGACGAACATTTACCGTTGTGGATAAAGTGTGATAAAAGTTGAACTGGAATAGCAGGAAAGACATATGAGCAAACAAACATGCTGACAAGCAAAAATAAATGGGCAATTTTGAAGCGCGAATCTTGCTTACGGCCATACCACTCTGAGAACGCTCGATCTCGTCTGATCTCGGAAGCTAAGCAGGGTCGGGCCTGGTTAGTACTTGGATGGGAGACCGCCTGGGAATACCAGGTGCTGTAAGCTTTAATTTTTTTTTCTTTGCTTTCATACTTAATTTAAGGACGAACATTTACCGTTGTGGATAAAGTGTGATAAAAGTTGAACTGAAATAGCAGGAAAGGCATATGAGCAAACAAACACGCTGACAACTAAAATAAATGGGCAATTTCAAAGCATGAATCTCGCTTACGGCCATACCACTCTGAGAACGCTCGATCTCGTCTGATCTCGGAAGCTAAGCAGGGTCGGGCCTGGTTAGTACTTGGATGGGAGACCGCCTGGGAATACCAGGTGCTGTAAGCTTTAATTTTTTTTTCTTTGCTTTCAGGCTTAATTTAAGGACGAACATTTACCGTTGTGGATAAAGTGTGATAAAAGTTGAACTGGAATAGCAGGAAAGACATATGAGCAAACAAACATGCTGACAAGCAAAAATAAATGGGCAATTTTGAAGCGCGAATCTTGCTTGCGGCCATACCACTCTGAGAACGCTCGATCTCGTCTGATCTCGGAAGCTAAGCAGGGTCGGGCCTGGTTAGTACTTGGCTGGGAGACCGCCTGGGAATACCAGGTGCTGTAAGCTTTAATTTTTTTTTCTTTGCTTTCAGGCTTAATTTAAGGACGAACAGGTACCGTGGTGAATAAAGTGTGATAAAAGTTTAACTGGAATAGCAGGAAAGGCATATAAGCAAACAAACACGCTGACAATCAAAAATAAATTGGCAATTTCGAAGCGCAAATCTCGCTTACGGCCATACCACTCTGAGAACGCTCGATCTCGTCTGATCTCGGAAGCTAAGCAGGGTCGGGCCTGGTTAGTACTTGGATGGGAGACCGCCTGGGAATACCAGGTGCTGTAAGGTTTAATTTTTTTTTTCTTTGCTTTCATACTTAATTTAAGGACGAACATTTACCGTTGTGGATAAAGTGTGATAAAAGTTGAACTGGAATAGCAGGAAAGGCATATAAGCAAACAAACACGCTGACAAGCAAAAATAAATGGGCAATTTCGAGGTGCGAATCTCGCTTACGGCCATACCACTCTGAGAACGCTCGATCTCGTCTGATCTCGGAAGCTAAGCAGGGTCGGGCCTGGTTAGTACTTGGATGGGAGACCGCCTGGGAATACCAGGTGCTGTAAGCTTAAATTTTTTTTTTCTTTGCTTTCATACTTAATTTAAGGACGAACATTTACCGTTGTGGATAAAGTGTGATAAAAGTTGAACTGAAATAGCAGGAAAGGCATATGAGCAAACAAACACGCTGACAACTAAAATAAATGGGCAATTTCAAAGCATGAATCTCGCTTACGGCCATACCACTCTGAGAACGCTCGATCTCGTCTGATCTCGGAAGCTAAGCAGGGTCGGGCCTGGTTAGTACTTGGATGGGAGACCGCCTGGGAATACCAGGTGCTGTAAGCTTTAATTTTTTTTTCTTTGCTTTCAGGCTTAATTTAAGGACGAACATTTACCGTTGTGGATAAAGTGTGATAAAAGTTGAACTGGAATAGCAGGAAAGACATATGAGCAAACAAACATGCTGACAAGCAAAAATAAATGGGCAATTTTGAAGCGCGAATCTTGCTTACGGCCATACCACTCTGAGAACGCTCGATCTCGTCTGATCTCGGAAGCTAAGCAGGGTCGGGCCTGGTTAGTACTTGGATGGGAGACCGCCTGGGAATACCAGGTGCTGTAAGCTTTAATTTTTTTTTCTTTGCTTTCAGGCTTAATTTAAGGACGAACAGGTACCGTGGTGAATAAAGTGTGATAAAAGTTTAACTGGAATAGCAGGAAAGGCATATAAGCAAACAAACACGCTGACAATCAAAAATAAATTGGCAATTTCGAAGCGCAAATCTCGCTTACGGCCATACCACTCTGAGAACGCTCGATCTCGTCTGATCTCGGAAGCTAAGCAGGGTCGGGCCTGGTTAGTACTTGGATGGGAGACCGCCTGGGAATACCAGGTGCTGTAAGCTTTAATTTTTTTTTTCTTTGCTTTCATACTTAATTTAAGGACGAACATTTACCGTTGTGGATAAAGTGTGATAAAAGTTGAACTGGAATAGCAGGAAAGGCATATAAGCAAACAAACACGCTGACAAGCAAAAATAAATGGGCAATTTCGAGGTGCGAATCTCGCTTACGGCCATACCACTCTGAGAACGCTCGATCTCGTCTGATCTCGGAAGCTAAGCAGCGTCGGGCCTGGTTAGTACTTGGATGGGAGACCGCCTGGGAATACCAGGTGCTGTAAGCTTAAATTTTTTTTTTCTTTGCTTTCATACTTAATTTAAGGACGAACATTTACCGTTGTGGATAAAGTGTGATAAAAGTTGAACTGAAATAGCAGGAAAGGCATATGAGCAAACAAACACGCTGACAACTAAAATAAATGGGCAATTTCAAAGCATGAATCTCGCTTACGGCCATACCACTCTGAGAACGCTCGATCTCGTCTGATCTCGGAAGCTAAGCAGGGTCGGGCCTGGTTAGTACTTGGATGGGAGACCGCCTGGGAATACCAGGTGCTGTAAGCTTTAACTTTTTTTTCTTTGCTTTCAGGCTTAATTTAAGGACGAACATTTACCGTTGTGGATAAAGTGTGATAAAAGTTGAACTGGAATAGCAGGAAAGACATATGAGCAAACAAACATGCTGACAAGCAAAAATAAATGGGCAATTTTGAAGCGCGAATCTTGCTTACGGCCATACCACTCTGAGAACGCTCGATCTCGTCTGATCTCGGAAGCTAAGCAGGGTCGGGCCTGGTTAGTACTTGGATGGGAGACCGCCTGGGAATACCAGGTGCTGTAAGCTTTAATTTTTTTTTCTTTGCTTTCAGGCTTAATTTAAGGACGAACATTTACCGTTGTGGATAAAGTGTGATAAAAGTTGAACTGGAATAGCAGGAAAGACATATGAGCAAACAAACATGCTGACAAGCAAAAATAAATGGGCAATTTTGAAGCGCGAATCTCGCTTACGGCCATACCACTCTGAGAACGCTCGATCTCGTCTGATCTCGGAAGCTAAGCAGGGTCGGGCCTGGTCAGTACTTGGATGGGAGACCGCCTGGGAATACCAGGTGCTGTAAGCTTTAATTTTTTTTTCTTTGCTTTCATGCTTAATTTAAGGACGAACATTTACCGTGGTGAATAAAGTGTGATAAAAGTTGAACTGGAATAGCAGGAAAGGCATATAAGCAAACAAACACGCTGACAAGCAAAAATAAATGGGCAATTTCGAGGTGCGAATCTCGCTTACGGCCATACCACTCTGAGAACGCTCGATCTCGTCTGATCTCGGAAGCTAAGCAGGGTCGGGCCTGGTTAGTACTTGGATGGGAGACCGCCTGGGAATACCAGGTGCTGTAAGCTTTAATTTTTTTTTCTTTGCTTTCAGGCTTAATTTAAGGACGAACATTTACCGTTGTGGATAAAGTGTGATAAAAGTTGAACTGGAATAGCAGGAAAGACATATGAGCAAACAAACATGCTGACAAGCAAAAATAAATGGGCAATTTTGAAGCGCGAATCTTGCTTACGGCCGTACCACTCTGAGAACGCTCGATCTCGTCTGATCTCGGAAGCTAAGCAGGGTCGGGCCTGGTTAGTACTTGGATGGGAGACCGCCTGGGAATACCAGGTGCTGTAAGCTTTAACTTTTTTTTCTTTGCTTTCAGGCTTAATTTAAGGATGAACATTTACCGTGGTGAATAAAGTGTGATAAAAGTTGATCTGGAATAGCAGGAAAGGCATATGAGCAAACAAACATGATGACAACAAAAACAAATGGCCAATTTCGAAGCACATATCTCGCTTACGGCCATACCACTCTGAGAACGCTCGATCTCGTCTGATCTCGGAAGCTAAGCAGGGTCGGGCCTGGTTAGTACTTGGATGGGAGACCGCCTGGGAATACCAGGTGCTGTAAGCTTTAATTTTTTTTTCTTTGCTTTCAGGCTTAATTTAAGGATGAACATTTACCGTGGTGAATAAAGTGTGATAAAAGTTGATCTGGAATAGCAGGAAAGGCATATGAGCAAACAAACATGATGACAACAAAAACAAATGGCCAATTTCGAAGCACATATCTCGCTTACGGCCATACCACTCTGAGAACGCTCGATCTCGTCTGATCTCGGAAGCTAAGCAGGGTCGGGCCTGGTTAGTACTTGGATGGGAGACCGCCTGGGAATACCAGGTGCTGTAAGCTTTAATTTTTTTTTCTTTGCTTTCAGGCTTAATTTAAGGACGAACAGGTACCGTGGTGAATAAAGTGTGATAAAAGTTGAACTGGAATAGCAGGAAAGGCATATAAGCAAACAAACACGCTGACAAGCAAAAATAAATTGGCAATTTCGAAGCGCAAATCTCGCTTACGGCCATACCACTCTGAGAACGCTCGATCTCGTCTGATCTCGGAAGCTAAGCAGGGTCGGGCCTGGTTAGTACTTGGATGGGAGACCGCCTGGGAATACCAGGTGCTGTAAGCTTAAATTTTTTTTTTCTTTGCTTTCATACTTAATTTAAGGACGAACATTTACCGTTGTGGATAAAGTGTGATAAAAGTTGAACTGAAATAGCAGGAAAGGCATATGAGCAAACAAACACGCTGACAACTAAAATAAATGGGCAATTTCAAAGCATGAATCTCGCTTACGGCCATACCACTCTGAGAACGCTCGATCTCGTCTGATCTCGGAAGCTAAGCAGGGTCGGGCCTGGTTAGTACTTGGATGGGAGACCGCCTGGGAATACCAGGTGCTGTAAGCTTTAATTTTTTTTTCTTTGCTTTCAGGCTTAATTTAAGGACGAACATTTACCGTTGTGGATAAAGTGTGATAAAAGTTGAACTGGAATAGCAGGAAAGACATATGAGCAAACAAACATGCTGACAAGCAAAAATAAATGGGCAATTTTGAAGCGCGAATCTTGCTTACGGCCATACCACTCTGAGAACGCTCGATCTCGTCTGATCTCGGAAGCTAAGCAGGGTCGGGCCTGGTTAGTACTTGGCTGGGAGACCGCCTGGGAATACCAGGTGCTGTAAGCTTTAATTTTTTTTTCTTTGCTTTCAGGCTTAATTTAAGGACGAACAGGTACCGTGGTGAATAAAGTGTGATAAAAGTTTAACTGGAATAGCAGGAAAGGCATATAAGCAAACAAACACGCTGACAATCAAAAATAAATTGGCAATTTCGAAGCGCAAATCTCGCTTACGGCCATACCACTCTGAGAACGCTCGATCTCGTCTGATCTCGGAAGCTAAGCAGGGTCGGGCCTGGTTAGTACTTGGATGGGAGACCGCCTGGGAATACCAGGTGCTGTAAGGTTTAATTTTTTTTTTCTTTGCTTTCATACTTAATTTAAGGACGAACATTTACCGTTGTGGATAAAGTGTGATAAAAGTTGAACTGGAATAGCAGGAAAGGCATATAAGCAAACAAACACGCTGACAAGCAAAAATAAATGGGCAATTTCGAGGTGCGAATCTCGCTTACGGCCATACCACTCTGAGAACGCTCGATCTCGTCTGATCTCGGAAGCTAAGCAGGGTCGGGCCTGGTTAGTACTTGGATGGGAGACCGCCTGGGAATACCAGGTGCTGTAAGCTTAAATTTTTTTTTTCTTTGCTTTCATACTTAATTTAAGGACGA